>NC_082685.1:143981539-144281539 GCF_949987515.2 Delphinus delphis | reverse complement strand
ACACTCAAGACCACCCACATCTGCTTACTCCAGCCTCCTGAATCCTTTTTCTAGAACATAGATTCCATATGTTCTATGAGATCTGGATATATTATTGGATATATTACTTTATTATTTTTTTAAAAAGCAAATCTTAGGTATCATGTTATTTTCCACCTACCTATTTCAGTGTGATATCTAGCAATTATGACCATATTCTTACACACCCATAGTGTTATTTCCATTATCTAACTGGATTAGTAATAATTCCTTGATATCATCTGATACGGTCCTGATTATATTTTTGCAATTCAAAATAGGAAACAAAGTGGTCAATTAGTCTGTAACTTCTTGAGTTGGAAGGAACCTCAGATAATCAGCTTCTATTAATATCTACTCAAGACAGAGGCCTCCCTGTCCTGTTTTCAAATATCACAGAGCATTAGTGCATTAGGAAGGACTGTGGCGATCTCCCAGCTCAACTTCTCACTTGACTGATCAGGACGTTGGGGTTCTGAAAAGTCACATAACATGCATGGTCACGTGGCAAGTTAGAGGTCAAGGTAGGATTGGGATCCTTTCTTCTGATCCTGATTTCACAGCAGACTGTCTCTGTAGCAAGAAACACCACGGACTTCTTCTAATAGTCAGATCTATACTTTAATCCTGAAGTTATGGTTTCGGGCTCACTAAACTGCCAATTATCTGTGCTTTAAGCTTGTTTCTTCTGTGAAAATAGTGACCAACGAGCCTGAATTTTCTTTCTGTTCATCTGTCATGCTTTTGGAGACCATCATTAAGTTGCATTTTAGGCTATTCCTACGAGACTGAGCAGCCCTGAGTCTGATCTTATCCTCACAGAGTTTGCTTTCTCTCCTGAACTAGTAAAGGACACGGTTACTAGAAGCACGAAAAAGGTCTCGCTCAAATGAGGCCATGCTCTCATTTTTGCCAAGTGGTCATGAGAATACGCCATGGAAATAGAATGCACTCAGAAACAGGCCCTAAAGTCTTCAGCTATGTTTAATTAAAAACAAACAAAAAAACTCTTCACGTGTCAGATGAAATAGAAACCAGGAAGCTGAGACAGAGGTGGAACCGGGTGAGCTCTTGAAGTGTTTGCTGAGATGGTGAGGTGTGCTTGAGGGCATCTGGTGGCTACTTTCTCCTTAGATTATCACACAAAGATCTGGTGCCCTGGAGACCGGATTGCCCTCTACTGACTCTGGAGAACAAGGTGGAGAATAGGTTAGAAAATCCCCAGGGTCCAAAACTGTGTCTGAATAAATTAAAACACCAAGTTACGGAGCTGAAGATTAAACTAACAACCCCAAGTCAGTGAAATCGACTGTTTTGACTACAGGACGCCAAAATGCTAGTCTGCTATTTTGACTGACGTAAGCCATTTGCCCAGCTGGTTGCCTTCTGGCAATACATTAGAGCACAACCTCAATTAACTGGGATTTAATTCAATTAATTGAAAAAAAAATGTGTTTTCTGTCATATTTCACTTTTTGGTAGAAAGTGGCAAGATAGCAACCCAGGATCAGGGCTTTATTAAAATATCCTCTATAAGGCAGTGGCTTCCAAAATCTGCTGCACATTGAAATCACCAGGAAACCTTCAAAAATACTGATTCTCGGCTTCCCCCCGCCCACACTCTGATTTAATGATGTAGGGCGCCACCTGAACTTCAGAATTCTAACGTATGACAAAGTTGGCGAACCATTGCTCTAAGGTATTTTGAGGGGTGGGTATGATGCATCTTTGTCACCCAAAGCATTCTATAACATTGGGTGGAGGAAGATTTGCTTTTCCCTCTTTGGATCTACTGAGCCAAAGAAGAACACTCCATTTAAGGCCACATAAATACAAATACTGTATAATTTAATGTGGTTTAGAGAATTTTGTGTTATTTTTCCTTAGAGAGTTCTGTTGGTTTTAAAATTAAAAGTTAGGAAAGGGGCTTCCCTGGTGGCACAGTGGTTGAGTCCACCTGCCGATGCAGGGGACAGAGGTTTGTGCCCCGGTCCGGGAAGATCCCACATGCCGCGGAGCGGCTGGGCCCATGAGCCATGGCCGCTGAGCCTGTGCGTTCAGAGCCTGTGCTCCATAATGGGAGAGGCCACAACGGTGAGAGGTCCGCGTACCGCAAAAAAAAAAAAAAATTTAGGAAATAAATACTTCTTTACTATTCAGTCAGACAAACAAAATTCTGTCCTTGTGAAACCGGCTAAGAGAAAAAGCTAAGGGGCAGGGAGGGATCAGAGAGAGAAGGAACGAGAAGCACAAAGGACAAATCCAGTTTCTCCGTGGCCCCTTGGCTTCCTCGACAAATGCAGCTTTTCCGGCTGTCTTGCTCTATAAGCCTCTTGACCGAGTTTTTATGTGGATGAGCTTCTGGTGAGAAAGGAAGAGAGTAAAGGCAGCAAGGGAGACACAAGTGCCTTGCTTTTGATGTTCATTCAGTTTCATTGGCTTGTTTCTGCTTCTGCACCTGAACTTATCCGGTCTTGATTATGTGGACCCCGTGAGCCCTGACCCTTCTTGCTTGACCCTGGATTACCTCCCCAGCTCGATTCCAAGAGCCCTCGTCACAGGCTTGCTTGTCCTTGCTGCACCCTGCGTTCTGTTTAAGATCGACTCCATGCTCTTCCTACTTTTCCAGACAACCTGGTGGCTTCTCCAGACAGAACCCAAGCCCTGGATTTTCTTCTCATCATCTTAGTTAGACATGGCCACTGTGGTGCCCCAACCAGTGCCTATTCTGAGGGTGCCTGCCACGGACAGTCGTGTGTGTACTGGCTGACACGGCTTCCCCCTGGCCTTACCCCTCTCACGGTGGATCTGACCAACTATTGCATTGGGTTGTCAGAGGACCACAGGGGAGTCTGTACTGAAAAACTCTGTCCAAAGAAGGGAGAGAAGTGACAATCAGATGTTTTATGCTGGGGATTTGAACTGGCCAATGGAACAGGAAAGAGAGAGCAGCAGTAAGGGTAGAAGTTGAGAAGTTATGATGTAGAGAGATGGCAGAGTGGCCATGATTCCAGGAGGAGCTGAAACCACCAGCAAACTGTAGTGGGGAAGGAGAGGAACTCTGAGGTACAGAAATAATACATGGAATTCACAAAGAAAAAGCCTTTTGAGAATCTGATGAAAGCTGTGCACAGCCCCTTTCCCAAACCTTGCCTTACACACAAATAAATAAAGGGACCATATTTTGTAAGCCTTTGTGGGAGTTTACCGACTCTCTGAGGCCCATGACGGGCCCGTGGAGGGTTCACAGAAGCCAGTTTGAGAGCGTTAGGGTAGAGGGTAAATAAGTTAGTGGTTGGCTACGGGAAGAGAGGCAAGTGTATGAGGAGGAAGATGTCTAGAGCAGGGTTTCTTAACTTCGGCAGTATTGACATTTGGGGCTGGGTAGCTTTTCATTGTGGGGCTGTCCTGTGTGCTGTGGGACGTTGAAGACTATCCCTGAAGCCTGCTCACTAGATGCCAGCACTAACTCCGCCGTCATGACAGTAAAAAATGTCTCCAGATATTGCCAAATACCATGGGGAAGCAAAACTGTCCCTGGTTGAGAATTATGGCCCTAGAAGTTGACTGATTCGTGGGAAACGTAGCATCAGGGTAAAGACCTATCACTGTCAGTTTCTGAGGTCCTTGCAACTGAACTGGGATCCGGTTTCCAATCCTTAAGAGACCCAGCTATTATTCGACTCCTCTCTCTGCTATGGGATAGGAGTCTCAGAGCATACCCCATACCTCTCCTGCTCTCACTTGAGCTGGCTAGTCCAACTGAATCGATTCTTTTCAGTGGTTTTCAAACTTCAGCGCACATCAGAATCCCTTGGAAGGCTTAGTAAAACAAAGATTGCTAAAATCCACCCCCGGGGTTTCTGACTCTTAGGTTTGGGGTGAGGCTTGACATTTTACAATTCTAATAAATTCACAGATTATGCTGAACCCAAAGTCCACACCTTACAGGAAGAAACAGGTGTCTACTTAAAACTCTTTCTGGAGCTCTTACAGCAGAGGCAGAAGGGCAGAAGACAGAATGAAAAAAAAGTGACATCACATCCGTGACTGTTGTCAGTACCCTGCAGGGTAGCACCAGCACCCATTCACCGAGGATGTGAACTTCATGTGAGACATACTTAATACTGTACTCTATTTTATAATCCTCTCAGTGACTTGGAGATAACAATAGCCAATAGTTTACTCACAAAGAAAAGGAGGCTTGGAGGTTAGTGATTGGTCTAAAGACCTCACAGGTTTTAAGGGACTGGGCTATAATTTGAACCTAGATCTGTTTTTATTAGTCTGAACTTTCTCTACTCTTCAAGACTTTTCTTTAAAGCAGCATAACTTTCTCTTTCCTTTATGTAAAGTCTATATGGGATCTCAAAATATAAAACCGATAGGAATAGTTGAAAGGGGAGAAGGAAGAGTAGGCGACCAGTCCCATCCATTTGGCCTCCTGTTTGTACCTTTTGGCCCGCCTGGAGGCACCAGCGCAGAGGTCTAGGGCTCCTAGAAATCCAGCAGGAAAACCACTGCCTCACCTAATTCGGTCTTTCCATTAGTTCATATATTTCAAAACAATCTCCTTCAACAAGGATCCAGTTATCTGATTCATCCACACACTTGAATGCATACCATGAAAGGCTATTCTCTGACTCCAAAGAAGTGTACTATCAGTAACGAGGCAAGCCAAGAAACGAGATGTGGGAACAATTACTATAACGCGTCAGCTTCTTTAATGGAGGGCCACATTCTTTTTTGGTGGGAACCTACAAATAAGAACCATTTTAAAGTATTAAAGTGTTAAAATAGTAAAACGTTGAATCCCATTTTACAGACCAAAACAGCCATTTATACTTACACACACATATTTAAAGAGAGTAAAGTTAGAAAAAAAAATGTTTAAAAGTTTAATGTGGTCTGGTCTAGAGCTAACCCTCTGGCTTGAGGCTTGGAACTATTTGAAAGAGTTCTGACAAAAACTGCAAGGGCTGTGTAGCGAAAAGATTAGAGAACTGCCTTTTAAAGGATATCACAGTAGTCCCAGTTTTGCCAGATGCAAAGAGTTCTGGAGATTGGTTGCACAACAATGTGAATGAACTTAAGACTACTAAGTTGTACTCTTAAAAATGGTAAAATTTATGTGTATTTTACCAGCATTTTAAAAAGAGAAGATATCATGGTAACTACAACATTCTCGTTGAGTAGCTAAGGCGGCCAGGAAGTTAGTTATTTAGCGATTTGTTTGCTGTTTTGGTGGGGGACGAGTGGAAGGAGGATTGGAAATTTATAGAAAACAGGGCGTGCTTTAACATAGATGTATACTTTGGTTTTGCGAGTCATTTGCAAGGCATAAGTCAGTGAGATTCAAAAACTGTAGTTGAGGGCTTCCCTGGTGGCGCAATGGTTGGGAGTCCGCCTGCCGATGCAGGGGATGCGGGTTCGTGCCCCGGTCCGGGAAGATCCCACATGCCGCGGAGCGGCTGGGCCCGTGAGCCATGGCCGCTGAGCCTGCGTGTCCGGAGCCTGTGCTCGGCAACGGGAGAGGCCACAGCAGTGAGAGCCCCGCGTACCACAAAAAAAAAAAAAAAAAAAAAAAAAACTGTAGTTGAGAAAAACACTCCATGTAGAGAATCAAAAGGAAGAGTGTTTATATACTTACTCTTATTTCCTATTTTCAAAGACTTAAACCTCATTCTGGTTAGGATAGAAGACAGCACAAGGCAGGAACAACTGTATGGTTCAGGGCAGATTCCTGGATCATTCAGAAATTCTTAGAAGTACACTGTACTGTTGGAGATTATTTCAACGCATGTGAGAATCCATCAATTATTTTATTTGCTACTGTTATTTTATTTAATCCCAAGAAAAGAAAACCTCCAGCTAAATCATGATATGCCAAAAATTTAAAGATGTATCTCAATTTCAAAGCTAATAAAATGTATATAAGAAAAGTTCATCTTAGAACTGAAAGTGTATGGTATAAAGAAGATAACCCAACATACTGTCTTAATTAAGTTAGCCTGGCAGAAACATTAAATATAGATTTCCCTAGAGGACCAAGAAAAGATGTAAGTACATACCTCAAATATTAAGAGAAGCCAAAGCAAGAGATTAAAGGAATGAAAAAAGGCACCCACTATATTCTAACCTTTATTACTCCATGGAATCATTTTCATTTGAGAGATGTTTTAATGGAAATGATGATTCAAAGATAGGTCTTTCCAAAGCCAATTTGGAAATTGGGTATTGCATATACATGTTTTTCTTAGTAGCCCATTAATTCTTCAAATAGTTTCAGACATATTTGTATTGCATTTCAAGAAACACACAGAATGGAGAATAAACTGGAGAAGTAGAGCAAATGAAAAAAGTGTAGTAGAAACTGAAATATCATTTAAAAAGAGTAAAGCAGAGAAAATAAAGGCACTTGAAAAAATTTCATTGATTAAAATTAAACTATGAACATTAAAAATCCATCTTTTTTTAAGAATAAGGATTGATTCATGAATTTCTGAGTTAATCTCAAGTTTATAAGAAAATTAAATGAAGTAAAATGCTCCACCCCAACCTCTGAGCATTATGGTTACTCAAGATGTAAATGAAAAGAAATAATACACTATTAGTATATAGTGTATTATACAGTATAATACAGGCTTTAAGAATCAGACGCAGTTCTTTAAGGACCTGATTTTTAAAAATTCTTTACACTAACAGGATGGGGGGGGCTCCTTATTAATTCTATTCAATCTAATAAATGGAGGAAAAGGTCTTCTGAACCTCTATTATGCCTGAAACTTTTTGCTTCAGGCAATACCTCTTTTTCTTAAGTCTATAATAATCCTTTTGAATAGTTGTAAGAGATCTGGACAACTTCAAAGCCCAAATCCGTCTGCCAGTTTTATAATCAATTGTACTGTGGCATTTAGGATACACAGTCACCATTCATAGGAGTTATTCATTCTTGAAGAAACAGAATAGGTAATAACTTGAATACTTTACTTGGTTGTCTCATCCTTAGATTATAATATGAATAATTCAATTCCTTTCAACAAAAGTGAACCCTTACTCTATGTAAATGTCACTTTCTGGGGGAATGGAAAGAGTATACATAAAATATAGTAAGTCCCCTACATACGAACGAGCTCTGTTCTGAGAGCACATTCATAAGTCCAATTTGTTCATAAGTCCAACAAAGTTAGCCTAAGTACCCAACTAACACAATCAGCTATATAGTACTGTACTGTAATAGGTTTATAATACTTTTCACACAAATGATACATAAAAAAACACAAAAAATAAAGAAAACATTTTTAATCTTACAGTACAGTACCTTGAAAAGTACAGTAGTACAGTACAACAGCTGGCATCCAGGGGCTGGCATCGAGTGAACAGGCAAGAAGAGTTACTGACGAGCAGGGAGAAGGGGTGGGAGATGGTAGAGCTGAAGGACTGTCAGCAATAGGGGACTGCGGGTGGGAGGCAAGCTGCAATTTCACTCGTGCCTGACATTGATGGAATGCATCTTTGAAGGTTCGCAACTTGAAGGTTCGTATGTAGGGGACTTACTGTAGAGTCTTGTCCTTGATGGACTTAGGCTTTATTATGTGGGGGGAAGAGGCATGATGACTATAACACCAAATAGAAAAACGTGAGGCCAGCTACTCAGCAGGCATGTAGTGCTACAAGGTTCTGGCCAGCACCTGTTCTGATTGGTCAGTGGCTATGCCAGTCCTGTTTTAAAAGAGTTTGAATATTACATCTGAATAACCTTCAGAAAATGATGCAAGCTACCTATCCAATATCCCTTCTCCCTTTCCTCCTTATCAACACAGCCCTCATTCTGTTTAGTGTATCAGTGTGCCTAACCAAAGGAAAGAGCATTTCCCAGACTTCCCTGCACCCAGGGGTAGCCATGTGACACAGTTCTGACCAATGAGTTTTAAGCAAATGCCACTAGGGCAAAAAGCTCTTTCAAAGAAAGTCGATTCAGCCAGCCCTTGACTTGCCCTTCTTGATATCCCTTCTTGCGTGGAACCCAAACTTGTGAAGTTTTTAGAAGGAGCAGCTGTCTTGGAACCATAGATGGCTAAGAAGAGAGTTTGAAGGAACTTGGGCCCCCGGTGCCCTTGTTTGGCTACCTCATCAACCATGGGCTGCCTACCTCTGGACTCCTTAATAAATGAGAAAAATAAAACCCCTAATTTGCTTCAGTTCTTGATCAGTCAGGTTTGGTGTGACACACAGTATAATACAGTTCTAAAAGACACACCATCCTAAGGTTCAGAACTGGGAAATTCCACAGTGATTAGTAAAGCATTATGAAAAGGACAGGACTTAAAAAAGTAGAATTTTAGAGGTGGAAGGAACCACAAAAATCATTGTGTTCAGCATCGTTGTGAAGGTGAAAGGGCTGGGGCCAAGTAAAGTTGAGTTCTTTGCCCAAAATCCCACAGCTGGTTACCAGCAAAGTGCGGCAGATTGATTCTCTTGCTACCTTGAAACACAAGAGCATCCATGAAACATTGCAGAAGGTGTGCTAATTTGAATGGATGAGTAACAATTTTGGAAGTGTGTAGAAATATATACTGAGAAAAGGTTAATAATTCAACAAAATGTGGGTGATAAAACCAGATGTCTTCCTCGACTCCTTAATTTCCAATCTTCTCCCTTCCTACACTCCAATTCTGATAAATTTTACCTTCTAAATTCTATCTTTTAGGGAGCCTTCCTTGACTATGCCCTCCACCCTCAACTCCTAGTTGGGTGCCATGGCTTTGGACTGCTCTATCATCCGCGCTCTGTATATCATAACACTCACTACATTGTATATTCATCTTCTCTTTAATGGTCCCTATCTCCACCATTCCATGAGGATGGAAATCAGGGCCATCTGTGTGATAAGGTACTGTTTAGCGCTTTGTGGTTACTCAATAACTATTCATAGCCCATACTCGGACTTGGAAAAAAAAAAAAAGGCAATTCTCTAATGTTTACTGTTTTCATTGGGTGTGTAAGTGTTTCAGTTCAAATGACTTTTGGAAGCTTATACCGACCTATGGGAAATCTCTTTGGAAGTGAATAGACTGCCAACAAAAAGATGCAGAGATATAGACGTCTTTCATAGAGATTAGCACATATAGTTTCAGGGATACTGCTGCTAGCCTAGGTTGAACTGAACATCACAAAATTTGGGCTTTCTTTTTTTTTTCTTTTTTTTTGCGGTACGCGGGTCTCTCACTGTTGTGGCCTCTCCCGTTGCAGAGCACAGGCTCCGGACGTGCAGGCTCAGCGGCCATGGCTCACGGGCCTAGCCGCTCCGTGGCATGTGGGATCTTCCTGGACCGGGGCACGAACCTGTGTCCCCTGCATCGGCAGGCGGACTCTCAACCACTGAGCCACCAGGGAAGCCCTGGGCTTTCTGAAATAGATTTTTCAGCTGAGTTTACACATGGTTGTACCAAGCATATCTAGGATTTTAGTGGAAGTCACCCAGAAATCCAGGGAGGGAATGCTTAAGTTACACTGGATCCTTAGGAAATGGGGAGAAAAGGAAGGGCGACAATGGCTCCACTGGTACCTCTTACAGCCAAAACAAGAGAGAAGGTTGCAGAATTATCTGGTACATTTAGTAATAAGCACATTTGGGTAATTAAAGAAACAGTCTGGATTTCCAACATGGGCATTCTTAAAAGAACCAATTATTTACCCAATGCTTCTCAATGAAGCTTGAGATGAAATCACTTGGAAACCTTCTTTACATTCTGAATGCTAAGCAAGGAATAGCTGTAAAATTTGTCTCTAAAGCAAGTTATAAATTCTTTGAAGCAAGATGTTTGCTTACTTGTGCAAATTAGGAATAGATAGGTAGTTTAAAAAAAAAAATTCATTTATTTATTTATTTTTGGCTGCGTTGGGTCTTCATTGCTGTGTGCGGGCTTTTCTCTAGTTGCGGCAAGCAGGGGCTACTCTTCCTTGCGGTGCGCGGGCTTCTTGTTGCGGTGGATTCTCTTGTTGTGGAGCACAGGCTCTAGGTGAGTGGGCTTCAGCAGTTGCAGCATGTGGGCCCTAGAATGCGTGGGCTTTAGTAGTTGTGGCGCAGGGGCTTAGTTGCTCCGCGGCATGTGGGATCTTCCCGGACCAGGGATCGAAACCATGTTCCCTGCATTGGCAGGTGGATTCTTAACTACTGCGCCACCAGGGAAGTCCCAGATAGGTAGTTTTAAGCCATGGGGTTTGTTATGGTGGTGGAGTTGCAGAATGTTAACTCACAAAGGTAGTTTTAGGACAGTGTTTATGACCCAGGCTGTCTGGCTTTGACTCTTGACACCACCACTTCCTGTGTGACATCAAGTGAGTCACTTCTCTGTGTCTCAGTTGCCTCATCTATAACCTGGAGTGATAATCGAACCCACCACGTCGGGCTGTTATGAGCATTAAGTGTAATGCAATTCACACAGAGTGCTTAAAACAGTGCCTGGGACACAATTTCACTCAATGAATGTCAACTGTCATCACTAGGTGCAGTTTAACAGGGTTTTCTGTAAACTGTTGAGTTGATCTCACAGAGTTAAAGACAATAGAATAAAAAATGATCACAAATGTAACGATTATTCAAACTGGTGATTTAGATCAGGGCTTGGTAAACTTTTTCTTTTAAAGAGCCCCATAAATGTTTTCCGCTTTGTGGGCCATGGGGTCTTTCTTGCAACTATAAATCTCCGCTGTTGTGTGAGAATGGCCGTAGACCATACATAAAAGAATAGGCTTGGCTGTGTTCCCAAAACACCTTATCTACAAAAACAGGACTAAAATGTTTTTATAGAAACAGATGGCAGGTGGAATTTGCCAACCTTGATTTAGATAACTGTATACTGCTTTCGTCCAGAGCCATCTTTTGTAAACAATAGGTGAATATTCCGTTTTCTGCCTCAAATTCTTTTCCTCCCCATTTGCATGATTGGCTCCACCTGATCACCTTATGTAACGTACCCTTTACACACACTCACATTCACACACACGCACGTGTGCACACACACCATTTGTTTTCTTCATATCACAATTTCTAACATTTGGCATTTTTTTGTCTATTTATTTATTTGTTTTCATTGTTTTCTTATCCAGTGTGAACTTGAGGATATAGGACACTTAATTCTCGGTGCTTAGAACAACAACTGGCTTATCCACAGTAGCAGATCAATAAATATTTGTTAAATAAATAAATACTGACCACAAAGAACTAAAACATTCTGACAGTTTAAATATACATAAATCAAGTGCTACTCTCAGTAAAACACCCTTATGTATTCACTTCTCTCTTAGTAAACTGATATATGCATCTGCTTTCAATACCCCGGGTCTATAAATGGGGCTTTCGGCCCCAGATCCATGGGCCCAATCATGCTGTTTCCAGCTTATCAGTTTACCCACGGCTACTGATTGAAATATGTATTCTGGAGAGCTTTTGAGTCCTCTCATTCATTATGAATCCACTTTTATTTAAGGCATCTATTTCATGTTCTCTTTTGTCTTTAGATGATGCCACGGTTTTTGGAAAAGTTTGAAAAAAAAAAAATTCCCTGAATGAGGTGCTTCTATCTTTCACATTGTTCTGTGTTTAAGATTGAGCATAGTGTCAGGCACACAGTGGGTACTTAATATATATTCATAAATCAACAAATGAGTCTTCGTTGAGTTATTCTAGAACATTCCACAGTAAGAGTATGAGCAAAGGGGTTGCACGGTCTAAAAACACTGGTCAAAACAGAGAAGAATGTACTATATGTGCTGTGTGGGCACCAGAAAGTGAGAACAGGAGGAATGTAAAATCCAATTTTGAGGTAACCTTGCCTTTGACTTTTTTGCAGCATTTACAAAAGACAGAGAAATTTCCAGGACTAAAAAAAAGAGCAATGGGAACATTGTGTTTCTCAAATTACCATATGCATATTATTTACCAGCATGATGAGGCAAGTAATGAATAAATTAGGAGAATAGCACTCAATCCCTTTGTATTCGTGATACAATATCAGCCCTGTCAAATCACCCAAGAATGAATAGGATGGTTGTGGAAAGCTAGTTCTCACATTAGTCTGATCCGGCAGATACAGAAAATTGATTTCATAAACACTATGCTGGTATCAGAGCACAGACTCTCTCTGACTGCACAGAAATACCTATCTTTTGTTTTTCCGACATCTATTGCTAGAGCATTCAGCTGCCCTGAGGATGACTTAATGAAAAAAGCAAATAAAGATGAGAAGAGAAATGTTACTCTTCAGGGTCTGCTCCTCTGATAGTTTCATGGCAAGAAAAAGTGGACAACACCTAATTTATGTCACCTGCACACTTCCTCCCTGGTTAAGGGAAGAAGTCCCCCACTTTACAAAGCTCGTAGAATCTCAGTGTTGGATGAATGTTTGGAGGTTGCCTGCTCCTATCAAATGTACCCTGTAAGCAACTTTTTGTGGCACACCACATATTAGAGGGTTTTCTGAACTCTGCCTGAGCATTTCCATCGCTTTGTCTATGCATCTACTCTACTTTGTACACACTATTATATTGCATTATTGCAACTCAGAAAAAAAGTTTGCCTCGACCATTTGACCATCTTGAAGACAGGGGTCTTACTCCACTTTTGTGCCTCCAAAACTTTGCTGAGTGCCTGCTCATGGCAGGAGCACAACAAATGTTTGCTGACTGAATAAAACAATAAATAAAAGGTTAATATGTCAAACAAAATTCATTTCTCTGCTTAGAAACTTCTATTTTATAAAACAGTATAAAAATATAAGAAATAGCTTACATTTCTATTTCTCAACAACTAAGGCAACTGCAGTTGAGAGAGAAAAACAAAGCCCCCATCACAACATACTTGTTATTAAAATTAAAAAAAAATTTATTGTGTAAGAACACTTAGCATGAGATCTACCCTCTTAAAATTTTTAAAAGTGTACAACACATTACTGTGGACTATAGGTACAATGTTGTACAGCAGGTCTCTAGAATTTATTAATCTTGCTTAACTGAAACTTTATTCCCATTGATTAGTAGTAACTCCCCAATCTTCCTCCCCCCAGGTACTGGCAGCCATCATTCCATTTTTTTATTCTATGAATTGGTCTATTTTAATACCTTGTATAGGGGGAGCCGTGCAGTATTTGTCTTTCTGGGACTGGCTTATTTCACGTAGCATAATTTCTTCACGTTCTATTAATGTTGTAGCATATTGCAGGATTTCCTTCTTTTTAAAGGCTGAATAGTATTCCATCATGTGTATATACCACTTTTTTTTAACATCTTTATTGGAATATAATCGCTTTACATTGTTGTGTTAGTTTCTGCTGTATAACAAAGTGAATCAGCTATACGTATACATATATCTGCATATCCCCTCCCTCTTGCATCTCCCTCCCACCCTCCCTATCCCACCCCTCTAGGTGGACACAAAGCACCTAGCTGATCTCCCTGTGCTATATGGCTGCTTCCCACTAGCTATCTATTTTACATTTGGTAGTGTATATATGTCAATGCCACTCTCTCACTTCTTCCCAGCTTACCCTTCCCCCTCCCCATGTCTTTAAGTCCATTCTCTATGTCTGCATCTTTATTCCTATCCTGCTCCTAGGGTCTTCAGACCACTTTTTTTTTCTTTTGATTCCATATAGTTAGCAAATGGTATTTGTTTTTCTCTTTCTGACTTACTTCACTATGTATGACAGACTCTAGGTCCATCCACCTCACTACAAATAACCCAGTTTCGTTTCTTTTTATGGCTGAGTAATATTCCATTGTATATATGTGCCACATCTTCT
This sequence comes from Delphinus delphis, assembly GCF_949987515.2. NCBI lineage: Eukaryota > Metazoa > Chordata > Mammalia > Artiodactyla > Delphinidae > Delphinus > Delphinus delphis. Next base: position 144,267,719 of record NC_082685.1, on the reverse strand, counting down.
TTATCCATTCATCTGTCATTGGACACTTAGGTTGCTTCCACGTCCTGGCTATTGTAAATAGTGCTGCAATGAACGTTGCGGTACATGACTCTTTTTGAATTATGGTTTTCTCAGTGTATATGCCCAGTAGTGGGATTGCTGGGTCACATGGTAGTTCTATTTTTACTTTTTTTAAGGAACATCCATACTGTTCTCCATAGTGGCTGTATCAATTTACATTCCCACCAACAGTGCAAGACGGTTCCCTTTTCTCCACACCCTCTCCAGCATTTATTGTTTGTAGAACTTTTGATGATAGCCATTCTCACTGGTGTGAGGTGATACCTCATTGCAGTTTTGTGTTTTTTTTTAAATTGAATTTTTAAATAAAAATGCAGATGAATCAATCTTGACCCATTATGCTAACAATTTTAGTTAGCTCCCTGTGCCATTGAAAATCTCTTCCTTAAATGACTTAATGCATTGCTTTTTTCTTCTTTCTTTAGTTTCAATTTTTTTGTTTTTTAACATCTTTATTGGAGTATAATTGCTTTAAAATGGTGCATTAGTTTCTGTTGTATAACAAAGTGAATCAGCTAGATATATACATATATCCCCATATCTCCTCCCACTTGTATCTCCTTCTCACCCTCCTTATCCGACCCTTCTAGTTGGACACAAAGCACTGAGCTGATCTCCCTGTGCTATGCGGTTGCTTTCCACTAGCTATCTATTTTACATTTGAGAGTGTATATATGTCCATACCTCTCTCTCACTTGATCCCAGCTTACCCTTCTCCCTCCCTGTGCCCCTGAGAAAACCATAATTCTAAAAGAGTCATGTACCACAACATTTATTGCAGCTCTATCTACAATAGCCAGGACATGGAAGCAACCTATGTGTCCATCAACAGATGAATGGATAAAGAAGATGTGGCACATATATACAATGGAATATTACTCAGCCATAAAAAGAAATGAAATTCAGTTATTTGTAGTGAGGTGGATGGACCTAGAGACTCTCATACAGAGGGAAGTAACTCAGAAAGAGAAAAGCAAATACCATATGCTAACACATATATATGGAATCTAAAAAAAAAGAAAAAAAAGGTTCTGAAGAACCTAGGGGCAGGAAGGAATAAAGACACAGACAAAATTGTACTTTTGATTTGCATTTCTCTAGTAATTAATGATGTTGAGCATCCTTTCATTTGTTTGTTGGCAATCTGTATATCTTCTATGGAGAAATGTCTATTTAGGTCTTCTGCCCATTTTTGGATTGGGTTGTTTGTTTTTGATATTGATCTGCAGGAGCTGTTTGTATATTTTGGAGGTTAATCCTTGGTCAGTTGCTTCATTTGCAAATATTTCCTCCCATTCTGAGTGCTGTCTTTTTGTCTTGCTTATGGTTTCTTTTGCTGTGCAAAAGCTTTTAAGTTTCATCAGGTGTCATTTGTTTATTTTTGTTTTTATTTCCATTTCTTTAGGAGGTGGGTCAAAAAGGATCTTGCTGGGATTTATGTCACAGAGTATCCTGCCTATGTTTTCCTCTTAGAGTTTGATAGTGTCTGGTCTTACATTTAAGTCTTTAATCCATTTTGAGTTGATTTTTTTGTATGCTGTAAGACAAGGGTTCAATTTCATTCTTTGAATGTCGATATCCAGTTGTCCCAGAACCATCTGTTGAAAAGACAATCCTTTCCCCATTGTGTATTCTTGGGACCCTTGTCAAAGACCGATTGACCACATAAATGTGGGTTTATTTCTGGGCTCTCTATTCAGTTTCATTAGTATATATGTGTGTCTTTATGTTTTGATTACTACAGCTTTGTAATATATTTTGAAATCAACAAATAAGTTGCCTCCAGCTTTTTTCTTCTTTCTCAAGATTTATCTGGCTATTCATGGTCTTTTGTGGTTCCATATGAATTGTAGAACTTTTTTTTCTTATTTCTCTGAAAAATGCCATTGGGATTTTGATAGGGATTGCATTGAATATGTAGATTGATTTGGGTAGTGTGGACACTTTAACAATATTAAATCTTCCAACCCATAAACATGGGATATCTTTCCATTTGTTTGTGTGTTCTTTAATTTCTTTCATCAGTGTTTTGTAGTTTTCAGTATACAAGTCTTTCACCTTCTTGCTTAAGTTTATTCCTCAGTAGTTTATTCTTTTTGATACTATTGTGAATGGGATTGTTTTCCCAATTTCCTTTATAGATAGCTTGTTTTTTGTGTATAGAAATACAACTGATTTTTTGTGTGTTTATTTTGTGTTCTGCAACTGTACTGAATTCATTTATTAGTTTTGACAGTATTTTTATGGAATCTTTAGGGTTTTCTATATGCAAGATCATGTTGTCTGCAAACAGGGACAATTTCACTTCTTCCTTTCCAACTTGGATGCATTTTATTACTTTTTCTTGCCTAATTGCTCTGCCTAGAACCTCCACTACTATGTTGGATAGAAATTGTGAGGAATAGGCATCCTTGCCTTTTCTCCTGATCTTAGAGGAAAAGCTTTCAGTTTTTCACCTTTGACTATAATGTTAGCTATGGGCTTTTCATATATGGATTTTGTTATGCTGAGGTACTTTCCTTCTATTCCTTGCTTGTTGAGGGTATTTATCATGAAGGGATGCTGAATTTTGTCTAATGGTTTTATTACATTTATTGAGACAATCATGCGGTTTTTGTTCTTTATTCTGTTAATGTGATGTATCACATTAAATGATTTGCATATACTGAACCATCACTGCATCCCAGTAATCAATACCACTTGGTCATGGTGTATGATCCTTGTAATGTGCTGTTGGATTCACTTTGCTGTTATTTTGCTGAGGATTTTTATATCCATATTAATCAGCGATATTGATCTGTAGTGTTTTCTTGTGATGTCTTTGTGTGGCTTTGGTGTCAGGGTAATGCCGACCTCATAACAGGAGTTTGGAAATGTTTCCTTCTCTTCATCTTTTTAGAATGGTGTGAGAAGAATTGGCATTGATTCTTCTTTAAAGGTTTGGTAGAATTCACCAGTGAAGTCATTTGGTCCTGGGCTTTTCTTTGTTGGGTGGTTTTTGATTACTGATTCAATCTTTATGCTAGTTATATCTGTATTCAGACTTTCTATTTCTTCATGATATAGTCTTGGTAGGTTGTAATGGTTGTAGGAATTTATCAGTTTCTTTTAGATTATCCAGTAGTTTGGTATATAACTGCTCATAGTAGTCTCTTATACTCCTTTGCATGTCTGTGGTATCAATTGTAATGCTTCCTCTCTCTTTTCTAATTTTATTTATTTGAGACTTCTTTTTTTTTCTTAACCAATCTAGGTATGGGTTAGTCAATTTTGTTCATTTTTTTCCAGAGATCAACTCTTAGTTTCATTGATTTTTTTCTATTGTTTTTGTATTTAATTTATTTCTGCCCTAATCTTTGTTATTTCCTTCGTTTTGCTAAGTTTGAGTTTAACTTGTTCTCTTTTTTATAGGTCCTTAAGGTACAAAGTTAGGTTGTTCATTTTAGATTTCTTCTTTTTTAATGTAGGAGTTTATTGCAAAAAACTTCTCTATTATAGCACACTTGTTATTTACATGGAATTTTATTTTCCAAAAGTCAGATCATGCAATGGTAACTTTGCAATGTTAGGTTAGCTTTTAACTGCTTTTAGCCTTTCCTGGCCCACAGTGGCATAATAAGTCTGAGCTTTCTTTTGTCTCTATCTTATTCGTTTAAGGTTTACTCATTTTTGATTCATCAATGAAAGAGAAAAAACATTAATGAGGACTGGCTTCATGGTCTTCACACTGTTTTTGAGTATAGTTACTTTATTCACAATAAACATCTCGTTGTAATGTGCACATTGTTTCAATACATTGGAGATTAAGTCCCTGCCATAAAGGTCTTTACATTCCTAAAGCCATTTCAATTTTGAAAGCAAATTTTGTTATATTCAATGCCTAGTGTGGTTAACTCATCATTAAGGGCCCTAGAGAGCCCAGATACTGTAAGTGTTGTAGCTGAGGCTCTTGGTGAGTTCTAAATCACTTTGGAATCTGGTTGACTCTTTTGCTGGTGGAGGAAAATGTTCATAGTGAAATAAAACCACTAAAATGGAGAAGGAAACAGTAGTTGCCCTGGGCTGGTTACTTCATCACTCACTTTTCCCAAATTTAATTAGTCCTAAGTACTACACATGTTGACTAAACATCTCACAGTAATAATTATCAGAAGGAGGAGCCTGGAGGGGGAAAAGTCATGCACAAACCAGAATCTCAGTGAGAGTTAGAAAGGCTGGATTCCATACTGAAATGTTTTTCAAAATATAGCCAAAGCAGATGGTATTTGAAAGCTGTTGAGTGGAGGAAGATCTTCCCCCCAATTAATTAGGTGATACTAATTGCTTTAAACATGCCTGTTCATAATAGTCCGCATAAAATTTCCTTAAGCTATTGGTGGTGTGAACAAGTTGACAGAGAACCTCCATAAATCCTTCATCATGATCTTCAAATCTAGGATGATGGAATTCTTACAAAGCTAGACTTGCCAAGTCACCGCCAGAGTCTGGTTCTATCAAGTAACCAATCAATCAAAGTAGGCATTCAATGTGACATGTTTAGTGCCAACTATTCAAAAGGGACTACACTAGCTGCTGGTGGGGGGTATAATAAGTAGCATATATAGATGTAATAAATGAGATGCTTGCCTTCAAGGAACCTACAGTGTAGTGGGAAACAGACATGTAAACAAATCATTTGCAGTACAGTTTTGTAAGTGTGTTTTTGAGTATAGTTACTTTCTTCATAACATACATCTCCTTGCCATGTGCACAATGTTTTATTACATTGGAGATCAAGTTCCTCTCATAAAGCCCTTTGCATTCCTAAGAAGAGACACCCTTCAACAGAGCTCTTTCTCAAACACTATTGTAGTCAGTATGTGGGTGGCAACCTTATTTCCTAATTGAAGTTTGGGGGACACCTGAATGTCTTCCCCATGCTTGTGGGGATTATAACTATAAACTCCTCCTGAGAATATGAAGTCAAGCACATATGCCCTGGGTGAGCACCACACATGCTGGCAGTGGTTTAGAAACGTGGAAATTTCGTTCCTCTCTCTACAGGGAAGGATGGAGTTCTCAGAATATAAAGGCATAGGGTAATGAAGGACAACCCCAGTGCTTGTCTGAGAGTAGTGCTCTTGCCAGAGCAACTGTTTGATTAACCAGGGCAATCAAGGCAGCTTTTTTAAAAAAGCAAATCCAGGTTCTGCACTTATGTAGTCCCCCTATATCTTTCTGAAGCAAGATTTCTTTCACTCTTTTGGAAAGGTGTTGGAGAAGAAGAAAAGAAGAGGAAAGAGGAGTTATCCAACAGGCTTGGGAACAAAAAAGAACCTCCAACCATCTCACCCCCGCACCCCGGCACCCCCAGCTCTTGTCCCTAAACTTCCAGGAACCCAGAATAGGAATGGATGCTGTGGGGAAGAGGAGGATGCTAAAGTGAATCTCAGCCCCTCGTTCCAACACTACCTCATCTGCCAAGCCATTAAAAGTCCCTTTTGTCTCACCATAGGCCACCAATTCTTCATATAGTTTTCTGTTTCACAGTCTCTTACATCAACCCAGCTAGAAAAGCAAAGATTTAATGCAGTCATGGCAGGGGGACAGCCATAGCTGGGGAAATGACTGGTCAGGTCTGTGATTGGACCTGACACTGTGAGACCCACTTTTCTGCGCCAGTCACTGTATCGTTCAGCTTTCTCTGAGATTTACTGCCCACTCTAGTTGCACTGTCTCCAGCTGTGCCTGAGAAGCATCGTGGCTTCATTTCTACCCTCATTTCTGGAAGATGAAATGCCTCCTCAGGTTCACATGAGTCTGCTATAGTCTCCATTTCTGAAACTATTAAACCACAGCTTTAGAAAGCAGATTTCTTTCCTGTGTTGAAATAAAACACAGAGGCAATTCAACCATCTTTTTACCCAGAGTAGACGTTGACAATCAGAATGTAAGGCTTGGGAGGCAGAGTTTAATCAAGGCTGAATGGTAATGGGACTCATGATAGCTAAAAGCTCTGATTATCTGATGTGTGTACTCAGGGTTTGTGGAGAAAAATGCTTTTGTAAAAATCAGAGCCAAAATAAAAGATAAATTCCAAATCAGAAGAGGCAAACTTAAAACAACCACAATTTAGAAGAATCAGAATATAGACAAAATTCCAAGCACTACTGACTTCCTGAAAAGAGGTCTTGGACAAATATATTTTAATGCTCAAAAAAGAACACACAATGAAATGTGGTAAAAACCTGTAGAAAACCAAAGATTCGTCAAATACATATATTACTCCTTCTGGAACCAACTGCTTGTCATAGGTGTCAACGCATTTACTATGGTAGAACTAGAAGAAAATTGCTTTTTAAAACTCTCTGAGAACAGTAAGTTAAATATATTTGTGTTTCTAATATAGATAGGGAAACAACAGAGACTTCATCACAGATTTAATTTTTTCATTCATTTTTAAAGAAACGAACTCAGAAAGGGGTTTTGGCTAAATTCTCTAAATTGACAGCACTAACTTAAGTTGGACAATTTTACAACCTACTCTCTGAAATATTTCAAATTGTCTTTTCCTTAATAGCAGTTATTCTGATCTTAATTATCTAGAAAGTTGTTTCAATCTCTACTTCACTTTGGGGCATCAATCTTTAGGAGTGGATCTCCTTCCCTCTACATACTAACGATATCCCAACCATTCGATTTGGGTTGAACTTCCAGGGTGTGGGCTTTCTGAGAATTAGTGAGACTTTTTGTAATGCCAATAAAGGGAGCCCCTCCCGAGAAAAAATAAAAGGCTTAATATTTTGTGGTGTGGATAGTCACTGTTTACTGCAAATCGCCATGTGAGCTGAGGAGGGGCAAAGATGGGAGAGAGATGGGCTTTGATGCTGGACAGATTTGGGGTGGAATTCCAGCTTCACTGCTGATTGGTCACGGGAACACTAACAGGCTTTTTAGCTTTTGTTTTGTTTTGTTTTGGCCGTGCTGCGCAGCTTGCGGGATCTCCCCTGACCAGAGATTGAACCCCGGCCCTCGGCAGTGAAAGCACCGGGTCCTAACCACTGGACTGCAGGGAATTCCCTGAACAAGCTTTAATCTTTAGGAGGTTTGCGTTTTTCATTTGTAAGAGAAGAATAACAACATTTACCTGATAGGGCTGTTGTGAGCACAGGGTGCATAGTATATGCCCAATAAAAATGAGTTCCTTTCCTTCTCTCAGAGAAGGGAGAGAGCCTAGAAACCATTTAGTTCAAACCCTGATTTTAAAAGAGACAATTTTAAAAATTAGCATTTTACAGGACTTTGAGTAATGCCAACAAGAGAGATCCTAGTTTCAGATTTTAAAATGCCATTATTTGCACTTAAGTATGAAAAGGAAATAAATTATAGGTAGCATGTATGTTTGGGAATTTTTAAAAGTATGCATACATGTAGAATTCTAAAGATGTAAGACATATACATCAAATATATACATACATATAGAGTTTCTTTAATTTTTGAGAACTAGTAAGGCTTCAAAAGTTTTAGAAGAATGCAAGAATGTGACTTTAAGAGTATAGCTTTGGGCTGTAAAATAGTGTTTTGGACTCCAAAGCACCAAATAAATATAGTTGGTAGTCTTTATCTGCCATGATGTAACTAAAATTCTTAGAATTCAAAATGTCGAGCTGCTTGGTAATTTCCTTTTAGTATAACCATCATCATCTAGCTTAGTTTACATCGGACTGACCTTAAAAGACCTGAGATTTTATTAAAAGGTAAAGTTATCATCAGAATACCTATTGTCAGTTTTGCTTGTGGTTTTGATAATATCTCTGTTTATTTCTTTTGGCTCAGTCATATATGGTATACTAGGTCTGAGGGCTAACTGGTTGACCTAGTTTGGAAGACCTAAGGAAGCCATATAGTTTTAGCAAATTAAAACCTATGTGAATCATTCTATAAATAACCAGTTTTCACCCAACTTACATGTAAAATACTGGGATAGACTAGCAGACAACTAAGTTTCTTACACGATTTCTACAAGGGTTCTTGTCACTGTGGGTGCACTTCAAACGCTAGGGGTCTCTGGTGAAGAGTTTTAGCAATCCTGATTTTAATTTTATCAACTACACACTTATTTAGACACATCTTGAAGATATTTTTAGCGTGCACCACCAATGATTTCCATTATTTATAAATCCTATTATTTGTTTTTAAATAAGAACTTGCCCTAAGTTCTCAATACATTAGAAAATTTCAGTGGGAAATTCCATAGTATGATTTGCTGTATGGCTCGACCATGGTTAAGAGTGATTTTCCACCTACCTCGACAGCCATCGAGGCAAAAACACATCCTTGCTTTAGTCTATGGTAGAGCTCATTTCTTCCTCTTTCTTCCTTCTTACCAGAGAGTAAGGGTAGTTCTATGGTTTTCCATTAGAAACACACACTTTCTAATGGAAGACTGAGACACAGACAAGCCCTGAACAGAGCTCCTGCTGCTTTTTGTTCCTTTTGTTACTGAAATGTAGCTTATGAGCTCTGCTTTTGGAAAATAGGAGACTTCTGGCCACACTTATCTACTGTTTACAGCCCTGATATCTAAATTTCCTTTAAAACAACAACAAATGGAATCATGCCATCAGACTAATGATGTGTGATAACTCTAAACTGGATTTAAAGCCATTTAATTGATCACACATTTTACTGCTATGGCAGTGTCCAATTAATAGTCACCATCTGCATTTTCTAGAAATACAGCTGCATCCTCAACAGTCTGTCATCAAATTAAGGGCCTGCAGAAGGGGAGATAGATGATGAATATAGAAAGTAAAAGGGTTCTGACTACGCTAGTGAATGAAAATGATAAAATCAATGAAGTGGGAGGTAAGGAGAAAAAAAGTTTCATTTCATATGCCTTGGAGGGGATAGGACAGTGTAGGATCTGAAAGAGACATCCCCCTGCCCCCATAGGAGTCAATGACAAAGAAACCGAAATTTCAGTTGTTTTTCTGGAGTAAAATTGTATGCTTTTGGGGGCAGCTGAATTCCCTCTAGGAGCTAGCTACGGACGTGTTGAACATAGTAGGCATCTAAAACATATTTGTTAGATGGATGAAGGAATGAAGGAGGTGCTTTGACAAAAACCAGCATGGAAAAGAATGACAAGGTTTCACTACTCAGGCAATATCTCTGAGGCTGTAATAAACACTACTGCTATTTGCTAACATTCCTAGCTCTTTTCTTTCTGGGCACACCAGAGGGCCACGCTTGCTCTCCTGAATTTAGGCATGGCTGTGAGAACCATGAAATGGGAGTAGACATGACTTCTGTCCCTTCCAGATGGTGGTCTCTAAGAGCTGGTGTGTGATTGTCCATGCTGCTCTTACCCTGCGGCAGTGGTTGTGGAATCATGAGTTGATATGGAGAGGCTAAGCCAATAGGAGGACATCTGCTCTGGAGAATTGCCTGGATCCACAGAAGACTCTGAGCAAGAAGTAAACCCTTGTTGTTGTAGCCAACACATGGCAGCTGGGATATTCCAAAGACCATCAAGCTGGCCCATAATATCTCCCATCCAACATGCTCTTCTTCAGTGTGAATTGGCCACTCTCCCATCCAGAGTGGGTGCTATTTCCTTTCCCCTTTGATTTGGGTGGTGGAAGTGATGCTGTGTGACCTCTGAGACTAGGTCAGAAAAGGCCAGGAAGCTTCTCTGGGAGCATTCACTCTCCTGGAACACCTGCTCTCTGCACGCTCCCTCTCAGGATCTAGCCACTCACACAGAATCCCAGCTAGTCTGAGACATCTCAGCCAAGTACCAAACATGTAAGTGAAGAAGTTTCTAGAAAATTTCAGCCTCAAGCCATTTGAGCGTTCCCAACTGAGATCCCAGACTACAAAGCAGATACAAGACATCACCACTGTGTTGCATCTAATCTCCTGGCCTACAGAATTTGTGAGCATAACAATATAATTATTATTTTACACTACTAGTTGGGGCAGTTTGTTATAAAGCCACTGGTATCTGGAACATACCAATCTGGAATTTGTTACCACACCATAATTTAGCCCATCCTAATACAAAGGTGATTTTTGGAAAGTCAGACAACATAAATAGCAAAGTAAGGTGAACAATAATGTTTTCAGTTTTTTGGTAGTAGTACCCTACATGGTACCACCATAATGGGGGAGTTATACAGGCTTAACTGGCATCCATTCTCCTTAACTACAAATCACATTCCCAGCACCTCATTCATGTATGCAAGGTTTAACAATCTGAATTTACTGGTGCACAGTAACAATATTTATTGTTTCATCCAGCCAAGATCTATTCTACAAATAACTGTATCCTTCTGTGCCTCAAGGAAACAAATGATACATTAAAACATACTTACACATGGTAAAATGTTAGGAAGAAAACTGGGAAGCTCATTTGTGGCATGATTGGTTGACATTACAGAAATGGTTGGCATCTAAGTCAACTATGTTACATGTAAGTTTCAGATATTGCCATGCAAGTCTGGGAGATTTCTTAGTAAATGCTGCTCTTCCCTTTCAAATTATTAGTATAAAAAATTTAACCAAACGACTAGAATAGCTTAGGAGTCCACATCACATTATATTAGGAAGTGTGGATGCAAGGAATGAAAAAGCGTAGAAGAAAATTGCCAACATTACACACAACTGTAATACTGATTAATGAGCTTAATTTTAAGGTTCTACAGTTCTAGGGACAAATGGACATCATGAACCCACACTAGTGCAACTTAGTCTGACTTAAGGTCTGTTTCACAGCTTCTTAATTAAACTTCATGGGCCGATTTTCATTATTCATAACGTGTTGGGAGATACATGTCGCAGAGAAAATATAAAACGTACATTAGTAGTTTGCATAGAAGGCAAAATAAATATTCCAACAGAGGAGCAAAGCAATCCAGAGCAAGGAACCAACTATACACAGAAGACATTGATATATGTGATGACTTCATGTCATTCATGTCTGACTCATAGCAACAAGACAGGCAGAATGGAGAGACGTATGTAAGGGTCCACATACTAGGGTCATGCACGTGTTCACTAAGTATCACACAATTTAAAAGAGGCGAGCTAAAGGCCATGGGGCTTGCCATTGGCAAGACCTGGAATTAAATTGCAGCTCCTCTGTAACTTGCTGTTTGACCTTGAGCAAATCACTTTTCTATGTCTCAGTTTCCCTAACTTTAATATGAGGATAATGATTTCCATCATGCAGGGTTATTTTGAGGAGAGGAAATCATGTGTATAAAATAAAATGCCCGATATATTGTGAGCACTTAATAAAGGGTGGTTATCGTTGTCATATTTTAATAAGAAGTAGTAGCAGTCTCATCAACGCAAAAGGGTTTTGTAAACCCTTGGATTACAAAATCCAGCCGTCAGTCTGCTTCTCGGTGCTTTGCTGAGAGACCATTTGGATTTAGGCAAAGGCTTTGGATTGTCTCGTTTTGCCTTTTCATTTTGTTGCCAGGGTAAACTCATTAGGGACTTCTTCTCTCAAAAAGCTTTGTAAGGACCAGTCTCAAATCTGCCTGTTCAGGTCTGTGGGCCAGAGATATAGATCCCCACGTTGGAAGCCTTTTTCCACACGATGGCCATATGCAAAACGAGCCGGTAAGCCATGATTCCCTTCTGGGCTTTCATCAACGACACTAAAATGATTGTTATTATATAACAACAAAAAAGGGAGGAAGTGATTTGCAAGCCAATAATTCACACATAGCCAGTGCTGCATTCTAAGAAATTCTTTGATTTGCCCAGGGTGGGTTGCTGTTTTTACAATTGTCTTTCTTTTTCCCATTTCTTCCTCATCTCTCTGCCAGCTGTCCTCCCCGCCCCCATCCTTTTACTCCACCACACACACACACACACACACACACACACACACACACACACACACACACCATCATTTCTCCAGTACTGTGGGAAGCCAGCCGCCTTGTCCCCGAGCAGTCCCCTGGACCCATGGCTGATGGCTGCCTATTTATTAAGTCTGCAACAGTACCCAAATCCCAGGTGCCAGCCTAGGTTGCCTTATTTACCACAGAGTCTGTTGATCATGAGGTTCCTTGCCTCTAGAGAGAGCCCTGCTGACAGATTTCAAAATCCATCACATAGAATTGATGATTCCTTTCACTGGGTTTGATCATGATTTTCTCATATCCCAGAGGATCTGTTGACAAATTCCTGCAGCTCACCAAAACTGGATTCTAAAATTTAAGGTTAAATAAAATATACGTGAAGATATTTTCTATGCCAAACAGAAGGAATAGTTTCCAGGTAGAAGACTCATAGAATTACAGATCTCTTAAGCTGGAAGACCTCTTTGAAGTAAAGGAGTCCAACTTCTTGGTTTACATTTGAGGAAGAAAAGATTCTGACAGCCAGCACTGGAAGCTCAAATAATTTAAGGTGTAGAAACTCTTGGAGGCCATGAAAATAACGTCACAACCATTTTAGTGCCTAAATACTTCATGACACATTTTCAAGTTTACAGTTATTCAGCCTCACACTGTCCTTCCTCTATTTGACTTATTTTAAAAATGTATTTATTTATCCTTGGCCATCACCACAAAGCATTCAAGGCTGCGTCTTTCCAATATCGAAGAAAATATTCCTCTCAGCAGGGACGCTTGTTTTTTGAACTGTTTTCTCAGTGGCAGAGATGAATTTCCACTCTCTTGTCTGTTTCATTTTGTAATGAATTCCACTCATTTGTGAAGCTGAGTGAGGTGTGTGGCCAGGAAACAGAGGGAAGCTAATTTGTGAGAATACAACCAGTTGAGCTAACTGGTTTCACCTCCTTGTTCACATAAACCACAGCTAAAAAAAAAACCCATCACTAGCTATTTATAACAAGGAAGAACAATGAACAAGTGTAACAAGTGTATAAATTAGAATAAGGATAAGACCAAATATTTGTTTAACTAAGCTTCTGCTTAAATAGAGGCCATTAGGATTTAATGACACCTGGGATTTGGATGCTGTGTCAGGGTGGACAAAATGGGCAACCATCACCCTCATTTTTAAGATGTGGGAACTGAGGTTTAAAAGAATTAAAGAACTTGCTGGAGATCCCAAAGCTAATAAGGGCCATTCCCAGGACTTGAAGCCAGGACAGAGGGTTCATCCCCCTGTACCCTAATCATTTAAGGTGCTGACCTATTGATTAAAGGCACAAAGTGAAGTTCAAACAAAAGATAATTCACAATTTTGCAAAGTTCTTTCCCGCTGTGAATATTAGTGTCCTGAAAAATATACATGTACGCATTTTTATACATTGCTTGCATATGAAGAGCAATGCAAGTTCATCTCCCTTCTCACCCAGAAACTTTCGTTTTTCCTGTACTTCAAATCATCCAGGTGCCTTTTTTTGACTGCCACCAGTAAGATAGTTTATGACTATGTCCACCCCTATGTTACTGAAAAGCAAAGTAAATGAAAATACTGACTTTATCTTTCCAGTTGCTCAAACTAAAAAGTCTTGGAGTCATTCTTGACTCCTTCCTTTTTCTTTTATGCCACATCCAATCCATTGGCAAATCTTGTTGATTCTACCTTTACAGGAGATAGAAAATGCAACCTTCTCTCACTTTCTTCACGGCCACCACCTTGGTCTAAGCGATTGCCGTCTGCCTGGAGGATTGCATTCACCTCCTGGCCGATCTCCCTGCCTCTCTCCTTACCCTTTACAGTCTATTTCCAACATAGCAGCCAGTATGATTCTTTTAAAACAAGTTAGATCCTAACACTATTCAAAACCAGTCAATGGCTCCCCATCTCGCACAAAGTAAAAGTCAAAGTTACTGTAATGACCTACGATCTGGTCTCCAGGCAACTCTGAAATCACCTCATACTATTCACCCCTCCCTCCCGCCCCCGACTTGTGCCACTCCTGCCACTCTGGTCTCCTTGATGCTCCTGGAACGTACCAAGCATGTTCCTATTTCAGGGCTTGTGCAGTTGCTATTTCTACTGTCTGTAGCACTTTCCTCAAATATCCTCCGTGGATTGCTCTCTCAACTCCGTTGGGTCTTTGCCCCAAATCACTGTGTCAGTGATTTCTTCACCAGTTCTGTCCTTTGACTCAGGCAAGAAGGGCAACTGTCCTGGCTCTCCCATTTTAGAGGTCCCTGCTCCGATTCATCTTCCCCAGTGGGGCAGAGAGTATGCAGGGCTAAGTTGTGTTGCCTGATTAGAGCTCACTCCCCTCTTCCCACTTCTAGACAACATTCTGAGTACCCATAGTTCCTGGTCCAATGGCCCTGAGCCCACTTCCAAGACAGCGCAGCCAGTGGGCTCACGCCTAGGCCTGGGAAGAGGGCCAAGCAGCAGCTGTTTATGGGGTATGTGGTTAGAACTTGGACTTATGGGCTCAAGTGTTCACATGCATGTGTTTGAGAGCCCTCATGATGCAGGACATTGCTGGAGGTAGAGAAGGAACAAGTGAACTCTTCACTTTCTAGTGCAGCACTCGGAGGGGTCTGAGAGTGCCAAATGTGAACTTGGCCTTCTAAGACGTAATGAAGGTTTATGGTTAAGGAAGGAGGAGGATCCATATATGATTTCAGAGTTTATCAAATATTTAGACATTTGGCATGAAGTCCTTCATTTGTAATTTTCCCCCAGGCCCTGCAAATATCAGGGGCTCGTCTGGCTCTCCATGACCACTCTATTCGTAATTGCTTCCCTTCCCATGGACACTCCATATCGCTCCTCCCTTCTTTTCATTTATCTCCTTAGCACTGATGACCATCTGGCAGGGTATTTGTTCAGTTTATCTCCTACACAGAGCATGTAAGCTCCACTGAGGGCAGGAGTTATTTTCTGTTTTGTGTATTGCTATTTCCCTAGTACCAAGAATAGCCCTTCGCACATGGTAAACACTCAGTAAACATTTGTTGAATGAATGAATGATTGCTGGCTATCTTCTAATAAGCACCTACCGTTTTACATGTGTTATGTCATTTAAATCTAACTAACCCTATGAGCCTATTACAATAAACCCAATTATTATTTCCATTTTACAGTGTAGTCTTAGAGGGTTGAAATAAATTCCCTGAGGTCACACAGCTTCCAAATAGAATTTGATCACAGGTCTCTCCACTTCCAAAGCCCATGTTCTTTCCACCATATTGCCTTTGGATATGCTAAGATCCAAATAGGAGATCTAGAAGTTTTGTGATGCAAGGATTTCCATCCTATTTGCCTGGCTGGCTGACTCTCTCTTTAAACTCAAGAGAGTACTGAATTGACAAGAGAACTTGAAAATGGTAGAAATTTTTCTTTCAGCAATTTGAATTTATTTATTTTCTTTGTTTAGCCTGGACAGGTAGTGATGATGTATATTAGTCGGGGAAATTCACATAAACATGGTGCTTGGACTGAAAATATTCGGAAGCAGAATAAATATTTTCTACTAGTCAGATGTGTTCAAGATGGATGACTTACACAATGATTCAGGGTGGAGGTGGGGCAATTATCAGTGGTCCGTAAGATAGCCTGCACTTCGGAACAAAGGCAGAAATTGGAGGAAATTGGAGGAAAAACAGGACTTTGCTGCTGTTTTTCCCAATGTTAGGTTTATTCATAACTGTTTTCGCTTGGTTAGGACTATGAACACTTCATTCTTAGAGTGGTGCCACGTGGGCTGTGGGTTGAGATGTCATGGAAAAATTACAGATGCCTAGGTGGGGCTGCTTCTCACCAAAGCTTCCTCAAGTCTTGTGACTGCCTTCTTTCTCCCAGGATGTCTCATTAAATCCCCAGTCTAGCTCCTGATTCAAAGCCAATCTCATGTTCCAGGAAACAGTCCAAGATATTTCCTGCCTGGGGTCCTGCCCCTGGATACATTAACGCCAGGCTGCCCTTTTCCTGTAAACCGTCCTTGAAGCTTTTCCTTTTGAATCACAGCCCTTTGGGCTCATTTTGGAATCATAAATCTTCTCTGGATTCAAACAAGGTCTTATTTTATTTCAGAAGATGTTGAATCCTTCTATGTCAGATTTGTTTACTATACTATTAATATATAGTATAACATGTATAGATAGTATAATGCCAACCTTTCATACCATGTTTTTAAACTTTGCCGCTCGGAGTTCCATGAAGAGCATTCATTCATTTTCTGTTTATGTACCGAGAGCCTGCTACATGCTCCGGCAGGAGCAAAAACCTGAAACTAAATGTAGTCACCACATTCACAGAGTTTACAAACAGACTTAACATGGAAACAAATACAACAGTTATCTAGGGACAGTGATATTTTAATTGGGCTTCTCAGTGTAAAAGAAATGATAGGCAAGGTGGCTTAGACTCAGCTTTCCTCAAAATGTCAAAAACAGGGCTTCCCTGGTGGCACAGTGGTTGAGAGTCTGCCTGCCGATGCAGGGGACACGGGCTCGTGCCCCGGTCCGGGAAGATCCCACATGCCGCAGAGCGGCTGGGCCCGTGAGCCATGGCCGCTGAGCCTGTGCGTCCGGAGCCTGTGCTCCGCAATGGGAGAGGCCACAGCAGTGAGAGGCCCGCGTACCAGAAAAAAAAAAAAAAAAACATTAATTCCTTTATCCTTCTGTAAATGGATATTTGTGTAGCTGGCTAAGGGCAATATCTTGGATCTGAAATATGCACTTCCTACCAGGTCTGGGGGCAGAACTCACTGGCAGTCCAAATTTGTATCAGCACAACATCTTCTTAACATTTTGTGCAAGGCATGGGATTTCGGGGGGCCTCATGGACGCTTCCAGGGGGCTGAGATGGAGATGTCACCATACCCAATCTGAATAATCACTTCCTGGTTGATGAGATGTCTCATCCAGGAGAGGACTTGACCTCTTCCCTTAACAGAGCAGAGATTGGTGGCTCTTAATGTAAGCCCAGAATACAGGTCAGGAAGGTGGGCACAGGATCACAGTGTGGACAGGACCCTGGGCCTTCATTCATCCAAATGCCTAATTTTATTCATGGGTGTCTAATGTTCCAAAACCCTCAGGCTTCTACTCTGAGTACACACGGCCTCATCTCTTGAAAGCCATTGGAAAGCCTGACGAAGGTAAGGAAGGAACAAGAGTGAAATCCTGATGACTTTACTCCCTTTTTCCCTGCAGATTGTAATTTCTCTTCTTGAGAAGTCATCTGTCCTCATATTTTAATATTGCTTTGGGTGAGTTTTAGCAGTCTTTAAAGGCTACCTTGAAAATACTTTTTTGGTGTATTTTATCCAATACCTCCTTCCCAGCTGAGGCATCTACTGATTCATTTGCCATTAAAACATTAACTGAAAATTCATTATTTTCTCGTTCCGTTCTTGCCATGGTGTGAGGCTCCCCCTGTAAGCCAGCTATTTGCTAGCTCCACTCTTTGGGTAGGGGTTGTGCTGAAACTGATGGTACTTTCATCTGAATTAGGGCCGGCTTCTGTGAGGCAGTGACGTTAGTCCTGACCTCAAAGTCTTTCCACTGTCTAAACCTTCACAATAGCAGAGGGAGATGACCTCTCTTATCCCTGCTGTATTTGACCCCCAGCAGAGTGGATCACCAGTTACTTGAGCGAATATCACAATCTGCTGTAACGACTTGTATGTGCGCTGTTTACGGGTTGCCTTCCTGAACTAGACCATGAGAATACTGAGAGCAAGGTGGGGTCTTTTCCATTTGTGTTCCGTCAGCTCACAACCCAAAGAATGGAAGGAAAGAAGATGACCAGGGAATGAAGAAAGAGTAAAGAAATGTCTAGGGATAACTGATGATTCACCAGGTGTCTTCTGATTTGCTTACTGTTGATGAAAAGCACATTCTTACTAAGTACAGACAAGTAATTTACTAGCATAGTGCACAGCTTTCAGTTTTGCATCTGTCCCACATTCTTCCATTTTCAGAACTTCCTCCTGATCATTCCACCTGATTCTAGTAACACCAAGCAGGTAAGCATGTGGCCCACACAAGCCAGTCAGAGGATTCCTGCCTCCTGGACTCATGGATAAATCCAAAGGTGAACATAAGACTCAAGCAGGGACATCAGGATCCTTTCACAGAGACAGAAAGAGATGCTGGGAGGGATGCTCTCTCCTTTGGAGATTGTGAGTTGCAAGGACCCTACGAGTCTGGAAAGGCTGCAGCCCATCTTCCATTCCACATGGAGAAAGCTCCTCAGTGCACGAGACCAACACAGATGAGAGCAGAGAGAAGAGAAAGAAAGGGAAGGAGAGATGATGTTTGCTGCGTGGATACTGGATACAACTGTCTGAAGATCAGCCTATAGTTTTTTCAGACTTTGGAGCTAATGGTATTTATTTTTTTTTAATGTATTTAATTTTGTTTGGGTCAGTTTGAGTTAGGCTCTATTACTTGCAACCCCAAAGTCTTGATAACAGTAAATATTATAATAGGCAACGTTGTACCAAAATAAGTGGTTCTAGGGAGGTATCATGTGTGACAATACTGTAGGAGCAAGGTGAGTTAGGGGTCCTCAGAGCCTGGCACCCCGGGAAGGCGCGTGGATTACAGCTCTAGTGTTCACTGTAGCCCCTTCATTCTGTGACGGCTCCAGCCAGAAGTCACTACTGTGGCAACTAACTGTTTTGGCTTCCTTCAGCCTTCTCTTGGCTTCCAGAAAACCTTGACGGCCCGCTCTTTTCCTCGGAGGGCACTCCAGTCAGGAAAGGAAAAAGAGCACAGAGCATTCTTCCCTGAGCTCAGACCTACTGCCCTCATGCACGTCAGAAAAACCACAGACCTGCATCTGCTTCTTCTCAACCCAGAAAAAACTAGCGAGTGTTACCAGAGGGCAGTCCGCTCCACTGATAGAAATAAACAGTGTCCGCAGGAGAGAAAGCTCTTGGATTTCAAGGGGTCGTTTGGCTGTTATGTCAAGCGAGTAAACAAATGAGGCCTGTTCAGGGAATGGGCCACCAGAGCTCGTACTGATCCAAGGAATGTGGCAAATTCCTGAGGCTGTTATTTACATACAAACCCAAGTATTTCCCTTCACGGTAAACATGTAGTTAGTGATCTTAGCAAGGAGTTTGGAGCTTTCTCTGTATTTCTCACTGAAGTGATGCTAACAAGCGACATTCGTATTCTCTTTCGCCCTGTGTTATTAAGTGCATCCCAAGCCCCCAGCAGCCACCGAGATGTAATGGCATTTGTGGCGGGGTGTGTGTCAGAAGGCATTCTTCCCCTTGGTCCTTCTTCTATGTGAGCTCTGTGACTTTAGTCTTACCTACAATGACTTTTATTAAATGAGGCACTTTAGAGACGAAATGCAAAAGTGACCTCATTTGAGTGTCTAATGGGACAGCACGCACACAGAGGAAAAGTGAGATCTGAGGTTCTGGGGTGTGGAATGGAGCCAGAGACGATGACTGCTACCCAGGATATAGATTCTCTCCTGCGCTGGCTGTGTTACTGTACAATAGAGATAGGCAAGCACTGCCCTTGGGCCAAATCCAGCCCACCATGATCTAAGAATGCTTTTCACATTTTTAAATAGGTGGAAAACACCAAAAATGGAATAATATTTTGTGGTGTGTGAAAAGTATATCAAGTTCGTATTTCAGTGTTCATTGATAAAGTTTTATTGAAACACAGCCATGCCTGTTTTGTTACGTACTGTCCATGGCTACTTTTATGTTACAATGACAGAATTGGGTAACTATGGCAGAGACCATATGGCCCGGAAAACCAAAAAAATTTACTATCTGGCCCATTACAAACATTGTTTGCTTACCCCTACTCTACAGAGATCTTTCTTCCAAGGCTATGGATTATATCGCTATCCTTTGCCAGTCATCACAGAGGCATAATGATCCCACAGAAGAGCAACCAGGGTTCCCATCCTGGCTTCATGCCCAGCTACCTGTGTAACCATAGAAGTGATTTAACTCTCGTAGGGCCTCGTTTCCTCCCTCTAATCCCTCATTACGGAGCTAATTCCAGCTCTCAGATGATTTGCTCTTGTGAAGGCCTGATGATGGTTGCAAAGGGATGGACTGGATGGCTTAGAGGCCCCTTCATCACAACCACAGATTAGTGCCCAGGAAGGGACCTCTGCAGGGTCATCATTCCGCAGAAGAATGCAGTACTACGTCCTTAAGAGGCATTCTGGTCCCTAAAAATCACAACTCTATCCACATGACTTTATTTTCAAGACTGTGGCCGTAATTACAGAAGCAAGGTGAAGCAGAAAATTGAAGGAACTGGCTGGATGGTATCCAACTTGCCAAATGCTTTGTCCTGAAAATATCTGCTTGTGGTGTAAGTCACAGAGGATGCATTAAATCTGTCTAATGGTGGAGGCTCCTTGCTTCAACAGGCAAGCTTCTTTTAGTTTTCTGAAGGGGGTAGCTGATCTGGGATTATCTGGATAAATGCCTCGGCTGTCCTTCTGACTTGGTTCATGAAGATCTGGCCAGAACCAGCACCCCCGGCAGCCCAGATCCATGGTGGAAGATCCAACCTGCACAGAGGATAATTTTGCAAGTGACAGATCCTTTTCCTTATGAGTCTTTAAACACTGTTGACCCTAGTCCTGTTCCAATAGTCTTGTGAGAAAGGGAAAGCTTGAGGTTTTCCAGATGATACTCTCTAAAGCCAATTTTCCCAGGCTTTAAAACCCTTGAGCTGCTGTGGTTAGCACTGAGTCATATTCTTCTGTGGATGTGATGCATGGTCACGATAAATGGCTGTCACTTACCCAGTGAGTATTCTGCATAAAGAAAAATTCTGGGCATTTAATTCTAACACTTATCCAACCTTTCATCCTTCCCAGTAACAAAAGGCTTGTTAAGGATTGCGGTGAAAAAAGTTCTGCTTACAATTTAAGTGCAGCACAAAATAAAATCTAACTCAGCATCACTGTTTATAAGCTTCAGTATCAGTTAACATTTCTGATAGATCACAAAAGATCTCAAATTCAAGCTTAGTCCCCAAAACAAACCACAAAGCTCAAATAGCCCACATTCATTGCACCCAACCTTGTCTTTAACCAAAGGAGACTGTTGGCCTCTACGGTTCACTTTTCCTATTTTCTCATCCATGTTTTGAGGAAGTGTATACAAGGATTTTTCCACTCAAAATAAGCAGGAATACAAAAGTAGCATAAAAATGAATTTCACTGGATAGGAAACTCTGTGAGAATACTAAGTATGTAATTACATACTCAAACTTTTGAGGAGATTCTTGCTAGGAACTGCAGTTTCAGAAGACAATACTTCTCGAATCAGAGGTTCAGAGTTGACAGGGATCTCAGAGGTGAGTGGTCCAGCTGTTGTATATTCCAGATGATGAAAAGGAGGCCAGGGAGGGGAGGGACCTGCCCAAGGTGAGGAGCACACTGGTTGTAGGACTGCATTCAGGTTCTACCTCTCCATATGCCTAGTCTCTGTGTATACTGGGCCGTTTCCTCTACCCCACCTCCATTTTGACAGCTTGTAACTCAAATGATTAACTATTTTTAAGACTCATTGCCATGTGAGTGGGAAAAGGGTACAGTGGTATATTTCAATGGACACCTTAAGTGAACACGTCTATATTATCTACCACTTGGACTTGTTGGATCAGACTTTCCTCTGCAATTGGGAGTCCCCTGGACTTATTTGCACTACCCACACAACAACGTCCTGAGCCTTCTGGAAAGCCTGCCAGAGTGATGTGGGATTTGTCTTGCCCAAACCCTGGAACTCAACAGATCCAGATGAACACCACTTCCTGAGGAGGAGCCAGAATGTGAGATAATGACGAAGTGAAACATGCATTGAGGCCACATAAAAGAAGGGCTTCTATGAACATGAACATGAGCTGAAAGAGGGAGGGCTGTGCCTCCTTTTAGTTCTGTTCAAGGTTTCACTCTCAGAGTGGAATTTACAAGGCAAAGGGTCAGAAACATGGTAAATGCTACCTGGGGATGTATTTGCCTACATGAAGCATATGTATTCCTAAAATCCTACATGTAATGGAATCACAGATTTCCATTATAATAGCAGAGAAGGTTTATGTTAATTTCCTAATGCTCTTCAAATACCAAAGTTTCCTAACTTTTTAAACTTCCGGTTTCTCTGGCTCTCACATTCCTGAGAATTTCATTCATTCATTCATGCTTGCATCAAATATTTACTGATGGATTACTATATAGAAGTATCGTACAAGGAAAACTGTGAGAGAATTAAGTTAGGAATCAATATCAGAGACGTAACTAGAAACTCCCCAAACATCTACAAATCAAATATTTACTTTTAATAAACCCATCAGTCTAAGAAGAAATTACAATGGAAATTAGAACATATTTTGAACTGAAAATAATAGAAATATCTCATTCCAAGAGAAGCAATGAAAAGGCCGAGAAATGGTTGTCCTTTCTGAAAAAAAATATGGCAGAATTAAGTAGCCCTGGGACTTTTGAAGATCTTGTTTTATTTATGGTGTGACTACATCATGGATTGACACGCTGCAGATTTGACAAAATGATGCTACATGTTCCAATTTGACATTTCCTTTATTTACTTGATATATAATGTTGATAGAGGACTTCGATATAAAGCCACAAGTTTGTTCTCTGTTCGTATCTTGGTCAGACTGCCAGTGAATCAGGATCCCACAGCTCAGACCCTGGAAAGCAGGGTCTTCATGACGCTCTGGATGATTGCAGAGGCAGAGCAAATTCTTTTTCTCAAGTGCTTAACTGAAAACCCTTCATTAAATGATGACTAAGAAACCAATTCTAGTGGGTGGTGATACATCAGTAATCGATTAGAGGTCTCCTACTAAGGACGATTTCCTGCAGTAGCAGTGTAGCTAATCGATCTCATATTAGTTTGATCAGTGCTAAGTTTTGCATAGACTTTTCTTCCAGGAAGATCAACGAGGAATTGAATGACCCAAGGCACAGTGTGGAGGCTTGTCAAATGTAGATGGAAAGTGTATCAGAGTCTCCACCTGACCGTGTGGCTCTATTATCCATAATCTATACAGAAAGATTTTATTTTATTAGATATTCAAGGTTTTCTTTATTAGTTTCTCACTAAGGCAAAAAGACATTTCATGCTTATAAGTACTTGGTGTGGTAATTGGGTCAATATAAAAATATTAATTTCTGTACACCAGCTTCTGATTCCTGAGAATGGTCCAGGAAATCTCAAGACAGTGACTTTGGAACAGCAGGAGTCCTAATGATGTAAATTAATAATGACGATATGAATTCATAGTAGTGTGAAATGGATCTGTACCGAGAGCTTAACCACAAAGGAGCCACACTGCATATCCCCCCATGACATTCACAGTACCTCTTGTTTGACCATGGCCATCTTGGAGAGCGGTGTGGTCACTGAAACAACTTTACTAAAGACCCTTATGAGGCAATATTGTGAAAGATCTCAAATCAATTACTGATTTACCACTACCCACTAGATTGGCTTCCACTTTGTTTGTTACCCGAAACTTTCTGAATTATCACACAACTCCTAGACACCACTTAGTACTCACACATCATCAGGTGGTATGGAATGCTTTCCACTTCTCCACAGTGTGCTCTTTCACGGTGGCCACTTTGCTTGCAGAGTCTGCACTTAGCACTCCTAAATGCAAGCAGCCTGAAGCACTTCTCTGAACTCATCTATAGCGTGAGTTTCCTGTGTGCTGCCTAACGTTTTAGTCTAAGGCTCAGTCTCTATGATAGGGAGAGTATTTCTTTCAGATGCTGCCACTTAATTTCCTACGGTGTAGTGTTACAGAATATCACTAAGGAAAACTGATCCATGGAGGTTTAGAAGAATGTAAAATTTTGGCTTAGTCAAGAGGTTCTGTTGAGAACATACAGTTATGATCCCATAATCCATTTAAGAAATCACCCGAATTGAAGTGATAGGATAGATGCTATGTGCTACAATACAAGCAGCAGTGTGTAGGCTGTGGATTTTGATCGCAAAATTTGAATCTCAGGAAAAGAACTGATCTGGTGGTGGGAACAGACTTCAGGCATCATTAGAACTCATCATATGCATTAGGTGAAGGGGCCTTTTTTTTTTTTAATATTTATTTATTTTTGGCTGTGTTGGGTCTTCGTTTCTGTGCGAGGGCTTTCTCTAGTTGTGGCAAGTGGGGGGCCACTCTTCATCACGGTGTGCAGGCCTCTCACTATCGCGGCCTCTCTTGTTGTGGAGCACAAGCTCCAGACGCGCAGGCTCAGTAGTTGTGGCACATGGGCCTAGTTGCTCCACGGCATGTGGGATCCTCCCAGACCAGTGCTCGAACCCGTGTCCCCTGCATTGGCAGGCAGACTCTCAACCACTGCACCACCAGGGAAGCCCGAAGGGGCCTTTCTTAAAACGTCTTCCCTAGGGACCACCAGAGTTTCTAAATAAGCCCTTGGTTCCACTCACTCTGGGAGATAGCTTTTAAAGAAACTTCATTTTGAAAAAGTAAAGGTTTCTTTTCCTTGGTGTAAATAATCTCATCTAAGTGTGTGTTTTGAAACACCAGGGTTTCTTAAACCAGAGCAAAGCTGTACTATGTATTCAATAAGTTATGGTAATACAAAAAACAAACTATCCGCGGGAGACCTTCAAGGTGGTGGAGGAGTAAGACGCGGAGATCACCTTCCTCCCCACAGATACACCAGAAATACATCTACATGTGGAACAACTCCTACAGAACACCTACTGAACGCTGGCAGAAGACCTCAGACCTCCCAAAAGGCAAGAAACCCCCCACGTACCTGGGTAGGCCAAAAGAAAAAAGAATAAACAGAGGCAAAAGGATAGGGACGGGACCTGCACCAGTGGGAGGGAGCTGTGAAGGAGGAAAGGTTTCCACACACTAGGAAGCCCCTTCGCGGGCGAAGCCTGCGGGTGTTGGAGCGGGGGACCTTCGGCGCCACGGAGGAGAGCATGGCAACAAGGGTGTGGAGGGCAAAGTGGAGAGATTCCCGCACAGAGGATCGGTGCTGACTAACACACCAGCCCGAGAGGCTTGTCTGCTCGCCCGCCGGGGCAGGAGGGTGCTGGGAGCTGAGGGTCGGGCTTCGGTCGGATCACAGGGAGAGGACTGGGGTTGGCTGCGTGAATACAGTCTGAAGGGGGCTAGTGCGCCACAGCTAGCCGGGAGGGAGTCTGGGAAACAGTCTGGAACTGCATAAGAGGCAAGAGACCATTGTTTCAGGCTGTGCGAGGAGAGGGGATTCAGAGCACCGCCTAAACGAGCTCCAGAGATGGGCGTGAGCTGTGGCTATCAGCATGGACCCCAGAGATGGGCATGAAACGCTAAGGCCGCTGCTGCAGCCACCAAGAAGCCTGTGTGCGAGCACAGGTCACTATCCACACCTCCCCTCCTGGGAGCCTGTGCAGCCCACCACTGCCAGGGTCCCGTGATCCAGGGACAACATCCCCAGGAGAATACGTGGTGTGTCTCAGGCTGTTGCAACGTCTCACCGGTCTCTACCACTGCAGGCTCGCCCTGCAACCGTACCCCTCCCTCCCCTCCAGCCTGAGTGAGCCAGAGCCCCCGAATCAGCCGCTTCTTTAACCCCGTCCTGTCTGGGCAAAAACAGACGCCCTCAGGCGACCTACATGCAGAGGCGGGGCCAAATACAAAGCTGAACCCCAGGAACTGTGTGAACAAAGAAGAGAAAGGGAAATCTCTCCCAGCAGCCTGAGGAGCAGCAGATTAAATCTCCACAGTCAACTTGATGTACCCTGCATCTGAGGAATACCTAAATAGACAATGAATCAACCAAAATTCAGGCAGTGGATGTTGGGAGCAACTGTGGACTTGGGGTTTGTACCTACGACAGACTAGTTTCAGATTTTTAGGTTTATCTTAGTATAGGTTTTAGTGCTTGTTATCATTGCTGGATTTGTTTATTGGTTTTATTGCTCTCTTCTTTTTCATATTACTTCTTAATTTTTTAAATAATATTTTTTATTTTAATAACTTTATTTTATTTTATTTTTTTCTTTCTCTTTTTTTTTCTCCCTTTTCTTCTGAGCCATGAGGCTGACAGGGTCTTGGTGCTCTGGCTGGGCATCAGGCCTGAGCCTCTGAGGTAGGAGAGCCAAGTTCAGGACATTGGACCACCAGAGACCTCCAGGCCCCATGTAATATCAATCGGTGAGCACTCTCCCAGACACTTCCATCTCAACGCTAAGACCCAGCTCCACTCACGACCAGCAAGCTCCAGTGCTGGCAACCCTATGCCAAACAACTAGGAGGACAGGGACATAACTCCACCCATTAGAAGAGAGGCTGCCTAAAATCATAATAAGTTCACAGAGACCCCAAAATACACCACTGGACATGGTCCTACCTATCAGAAAGACAAGATCCAGTCTCATCCACCAGAACACAGGCACCAATTCCCTCCACCAGGGAGCCTACACAAACCACTGAACCAACCTTAGCCACTGGGGGCAGACATGAAAAACAACGGGAACTACAAACCTGCAGTCTGTGAAAAGGAGACCCAAAACACAGTAAGTTAAGCAAAATGAGAAGACAGAGAAACACAGCAGATGAAGGAGCAAAGTAAAAACCCACCAGACCAAGCAAATGAAGAGGAAATAGGCAGTCTACTTGAAAAAACGTTCAGAGCAATGGTAGTAAAAATGATCCAAAATCTTGGAAAGAGAATGGAGGAAATATAAGAAACATTTCACAAGGACCTAGAAGAACTAAAGAGAAAACAAACAATGAGGAACAAAACAACAAATGAAATTAAAAATTCTCTAGAAGGAATCAATAGCAGAATAACTGAGGCAGAAGAACAGATGAGTGACCTGGAAGATAAAGTAGTGGAAATAACTACCACAGAGCAGAATAAAGAAAAAAGAATGAAAAGAATTGAGGACAGTCTCAGAGACCTCTGGGACAACATTAAACACACCAACATTCGAATTATAGGGGTCCCAGAAGAAGAGAAAAAGAAAGGGACTGAGAAAATATTTGAAGAGATGATAGCTGAAAACTTTCCTAATATGGGAAAGGGAATAATCAATCAAGTCCAGGTAATGCAGAGTGTCCCATACAGGATAAATCCAAGGAGAAACACACCAAGACATATTAATCAAACTTTCAAACATTAAATACAAAGAAAAAATATTAAAAGCAGCAAGGAAAAGCAACAAATAACATACAACGGAATCCCCATAAGGCTAACAGCTGATCTTTCAGCAGAAACTCTGCAAGCCAGAAGGCAGTGGCAGGACATATTTAAAGTGATGAAAGGGAAAAACCTACAACCAAGATTACTGTGCCCAGCAAAGATCTCATTCAGATTCGACAGAGAAATTAAAACCTTTACAGACAAGCAAAAGCTAAGAGAATTCAGCACCACCAAGCCAGCTTTACAACAAATGCTAAAGAACTTCTCTAGGCAGGAAACACAAGAGAAGGAAAAGACCTATAATAATAAACCCAAAACAATTAAGAAAATGGTAATAGGAACATACATATTGATAATTACCTTAAATGTAAATGGATTAAATGCTCCAACCAAAAGACATAGACTGGCTGAATGGAGGCAAAAACAAGACCTGTATATATGCTGTCTACCAGAGACTCACTTCAGACCTAGGGACACGTACAGACTGAAAGTGAGGGCATGGAAAAAGATATTCCATGCAAGTGGAAATCAAAAGAATGCTGGAGTAGCAATTCTCGTATCAGACAAAATAGACTTTAAAATAAAGGCTATTACAAGAGACAAAGAAGGACACTACATAATGCTCAAGGGATCAATCCAAGAAGAAGAGATAATAATTGTAAATATTTATGCACCCAACATAGGAGCACCTGAATACATAAGGCAAATGCAAACAGCCATAAAAGGGGAAATCGACAGTAACACAATCATAGTAGGGGACTTTAACACCCTATTTTCACCAATGGACAGGTCATCCAAAATGAAAATAAATAAGGAAACACAAGCTTTAAATGACATATTAAACAAGATGAGCTTAATTGATATTTATAGGACATTCCATCAAAAAACAACAGAATACATTTTCTTCTCAAGTGCTTATGAAATATTCTCCAGGACAGATCATATCTTG
The DNA here is from genome assembly GCF_949987515.2 of Delphinus delphis. Classification (NCBI taxonomy): domain Eukaryota; kingdom Metazoa; phylum Chordata; class Mammalia; order Artiodactyla; family Delphinidae; genus Delphinus; species Delphinus delphis. The sequence goes on along the minus strand of NC_082685.1, from coordinate 144,239,626 downwards.
GGTCACAAATCAAGCCTTGGTAAATTTAAGAAAATTTAAATAATGTCAGTATCTTTTCCAACCACAATGTTAGGAGACTAGATATCAATTACAGGAAAAAATCTGTAAAAAATACAAACATATGGAAGCTAAACAATACAGTACTAAATAACCAAGAGATCACTGAAGAAATCAGAGAGGAAATCAAAAAATACCTAGAAACAAATGACAATGAAAACATGATGGCCCAAAACCTATGAGGTGCAGCAAAAGCAGTTCTAAGAGGGAAGTTTATAGTGATAAAGTTCTACCTCAAGAAACAGGAAACATCTCAAGTAAACAACCTAAACTTACACCTAAAGCAATTAGAGGAAGAAGAACAAATAATCCCCAAAGTTAGCAGAAGGAAAGAAATCATAAAGATCAGATCAGAAATAAATGAAGAAGAAATGAAGGAAACTATAGCTAAAATCAATAAAACTAAAAGCTGGTTCGTTGAGAAGATAAACAAAATTGATAAACCACGAGATATAGAGGGAACTTGCCTCAACATAATAAAGGCCATATATGACAAACCCACAGCCAACATCGTTCTCAATGGTGAAAAACTGAAACCACTTCCTCTAAGATCAGGAAAAAGACAAGGTTGTCCACTCTCACCATTATTATTCAACATAGTTTTGGAAATTTTAGCCACAGCAATCGGAGAAGAAAAAGAAATAAAAGTAATCCAGATCGGAAAAGAAGAAGTAAAACTCTCACTGTTTGCAGATGACATGATACTATACATAGAGAATCCTAAAGATGCTACCAGAAAACTGCTAGAACTAACCAATGAATTTGGTGAATTAGCAGGATACAAAATTAATGCATAGAAATCTCTTGCATTCCTATACACTAATGATGAAAATCTGAAAGAGAAATTAAGGAAACACAGCCATTTACCATTGCAATAAAAAGAATAAGATAACTAGGAATAAACCTAGCTAAGGAGACAAAAGACGTGTATGCAGAAAACTATAAGACATTTATGAGAGAAATTAAAGATGATACAAACAGATGGAGAGATATACCATGTTCTTAGATTGGAAGAATCAACATTGTGAAAATGACTATACTACCCAAAGCAATCTACAGATTCAATGCAACCCCTATCAAACTACCAATGGCATTTTTCACAGAACTAGAACAAAAAAATTTCACAATTTGTATGGAAACACAAAAGACCTCAAATAGCCAAATCAATATTGAGAAAGAAAAACGGAGCTGGAGGAATCAGGCTCCCAGACTTCAAACTATACTACAAAGCTACAGTAATCAAGACAGTATGGTAGTGGCAGAAAAAGAGAAATATACATCAATGGAACAGGATAGAAAGCCCAGAAATAAACCCACACACATATGGTCACTTTATCTTTGATGAAGGAGGCAAGAATGGAGAAAAGACAGCCTCTTCAATAAGTGCTGCTGGGAAAACTGGACAGCTACATGTAAAAGAATGAAATTAGAACACTCCCTAACACCATACACAAAAATAAACTCCAAATGGATTAAAGACCTAAATGTAAGACCAGACACTATAAAACTCTTAGAGGAAAACATAGGCAGAATACTCTATGACATAAATCACAGCAAGATCATTTTTGACCTAAAGAAATGGAAATAAAAACAAACAAATGGGACCTAATGAAACTTAAAAGCTTTTGTACAGCAAAAGAAACCATAAGCAAGATGAAAAGACAACCCTCAGAATGGGAGGAAATATTTGCAAATGAAGCAACTGACCAAGGATTAATCTCTAAAATATACAAGCAGGTCATGCAGCTCTATATCTAAAAAACAAACAACCCAATCCAAAAATGGGCAGAAGACCTTAATAGACATTTCTCCATAGACGATATACAGATTGCCAGCAAACACATGAAATGATGCTCAACATCACTAATCATTAGAGAAATGCAAATCAAAACTACAATGAGGTATCACTTCACACCAGTCAGAATGGCCATCATCAAACAATCTACGATCAATAAATGCTGGAGAGGGTGTGGAGAAAAGGGAACCCTCTTTCACTTTTGGTGGGAATGTAAATTGATACAGCCACTATGGAGAACAGTATGGAGGTTCCTGAAAAAACTACAAATAGAACTACCATATGACCCAGCAATCCCACTACTGGGCATATACCCTGAGAAAACCATAAATCAAAAAGAGTCATGTACCACAATGTTCATTGCAGGTCTATTTACAATAGCCAGGACATGGAAGCAACCTAAGTGTCCATCGACAGATGAATGGATAAAGAAGATGTGGCACATATATACAATGGAATATTACTCATCCATAAAATGAAACGAAACTGAGTTATTTGTAGTGAGGTGGATGGACCTAGAGACTGTCATACAGAGTGAAGTAAGTCAGAAAGAGAAAAACAAGTACCATATGCTAACACATATATATGGAATCTAAAAAAAAAGGTTCTGAAGAATCTAGGGGCAGGTCAGGAGTAAAGACACAGGTGTAGAGAATGGACTTGAGGACATGGGGAGGGGGAAGGGTAAGCTGGGACGAAGTGAGAGAGTGGCATGGACATATATACACTACCAAATGTAAAATAGATAGTTAGTGGGAAGCAGCCGCATAGCACAGGGAAATCAGCTTGGTGCTTTGTTACCACCTAGAGGGGTGGGATACGGAGGGTGGGAGGGAGATGCAAGAGGGAAGGGGATATGGGGATATGTGTATACATATAGCTGATTCACTTTGTTATACAGCAGAAACTAACACAACATTGTTAAGTAATTATACTCCAATAAAGACGTTAAAAAATAAACAAACAAACAAAAAAACTGTCTATTTCTTCTCCCCCAACCACAGCAAGCAGGTTGTTTACCAAGAGGGGTTCGGTGCCTGTGAGGAGTATGCTTCTAGAATAGCTAAAACGATGCTTCCTGCTCTGGCTATCTGGACTGCTTCGAGGGGCTCTCTTGCCTTCTGACTTCTAGGATGAATTTGGCCCCCAGGCAGCCTTGGCAGGAGACGGAGGGAAGGAAGGAGAGTTTGAGGCATTTTTCCCCCTGCTGCACTACTGTGAGGTCACCTGGGGCTGACTGAAGGTCATTGCTTCCCTCCAGTTGGTCCTTTCAGCACAATTCTCCCTTTGGGAGTTGGGGTAGAACTGTTCTCACCCTGATACTCCGTTCTCCTGTGGTTCCGAATGGTCTTCTCACACCATGGAGCCCTTCTCAAACTGCCCTGTCCCTGCAGGGCCCCTGTGCTGTGAGGACCACTCCAGTCTCCCCAGTTTCCGCAGCAGCAAGAGGTCCCTCCCCACACTGATGGACCCTGTTGACCGCGACCCATAGTGGAGCCTCGTGTCTGCTTTCACTGCTGGAAGCACTTTGTCCTCCAGAGTGACAGGACTTGATTTGTTCTGAGGAAAAAGTTAATATTTTTATTGAAGCAGAAATGGCTTCTGGTTCAGGAAAGGAGTCTATGAAAATGTAACCAATTCATTTTTGCTTTAACTTTGTGGATAATAAGAAAGTTTCTGATACTTAGGCTGTGTGGTTTAGATTTTCTTTTTCTCTCATTTATTTATTGCCTGGCTTTCTTTTTAAGTTTTAATTTTTTAAAATTGAAGTATAGTTGATTTACAATGTTGTGTTAATTTCTGCTGTATAGCAAAGTGATTCAGTTATACATACATACATATATATATATATTTAATATTCTTTTCCATTATGGTTTATCATAGGATATTGAATATAGTTCTCTGTGCTATACAGTAGGACCTTGTTGTTTATCCATTCTATATATAAAAGCTTACATCTGCTAATCCCAACTTCCCTCCCCTGACCCTCTCCCCCTTGGCAACCACCAGTCTGTTCTCTATGTCCATGATTCTGTTTCTGTTTCATAGCTAGGTTCATTTGTGTCATGTTTTAGATTCCACCTATAAGTGATATCATATGGTGTTTGTCTTTCTCTTTTTTTTTTTTTTTTGCGGTACGCGGGCCTCTCACTGTCGTGGCCTCTCCCGTTGCGGAGCACAGGCTCCGGACGCGCAGGCTCAGCGGCCATGGCTCACGGGCCCAGCCGCTCCACGGCATGTGGGATCTTCCCGGACCGGGGCACGAACCCGTGTCCCCTGCATCGGCAGGCGGACTCTCAACCACTGCGCCACCAGGGAAGCCCTGTCTTTCTCTTTTTGACTTATTTCACTTAGTATGATAATCTCTAGTTGCATCCATGTTGCTGCAAATGGTATTATTTTGTTCTTTTTTATGGCTAATATTCCACTGTATATATGTACCCCATCTTCTTTATCCATTCATCTGTTGATGGACATTTACGTGGCTTACACGTCTTGGCTATCGTGAATAGTACTGCTATGAACGCGGGGGTTGCATGTATCTTTTTGAATTATAGTTTTCTCCAGCTATATGCCCAGGAGTGGGATGGCTGGATCATACAGTAATTCTATTTTTAGTTTTCTGAGGAACCTCCATACTGTTTTCCACAGTGGCTGCACCAACTTACATTCGGCTTGGCTAGCTGTTGTTTGTTGCTGCAATTGTTCTGAAGATGGTCTCAAGAAATGTGAGCCTTGGAGAAACTTGACTGGTTGGGGAAGTATGTCCTATTCACACTTTTTGCCCCTTTTGTCCTTGCTCTGTCTCCCACCCCTCTTTCCTCATCCCCACCCCACATCCCATCTGTGGTTTATTTATCAGTCTTGATCTCCAGGGACTTTCACCTGGATGCCGGTTGATAAAGTTCAATATCTTTCAGGGCTGGGTTCATCTTTATTAGGGCCTCTTACAATCTAGAAATCCCTCACTGTGATGGTGGGATGGCAGGCAGACAAAACGAAATTATTATTTTAGGCACAGGATCCTTTCATCACCTGCCTTTTCTCTTAGCTTTGATCTGGTTCCCTAGGGAGAGTCATTCCAGCGAAGGAGAAACAGCCAAAGCAGGTCTCCTGGACCCTGCACAACTCAATTCTAAGGGATTTGGCAGGATCATTTAAGAACTCAAGGGGCAAGACTGGGCTGAATTCCACGGCTATTTATTTAAGGAAAAAAAAAATTGGGAAACAAAATGCAGAACCTTACCCTCCTCAAAGGCCGCTGGCAAGAGTGACCTTCTAGTTCAGAAGTTAAATTCTTCCCAGTTTCTCTTTTATTTTTGGCAGCTGAAACTTGTCTGCCTCTTGTTCCTTCAAAAAGACGTGTCACATTCAACCAAAAGACACGTCAACTGATGTGTCAGCAAACAAATTGTGAAAGAAAAGGGAAAGAAAGAAATGATTGTCACTATGCGTTCCTTTTAAGGGTAGTTTTTTGTTTTTCTTCATTTCCTATGTTGACCCATGCTGTTCTGGTTTATTAATTTTCCATGATGATTTGAACCCCACGCCCCCAATCAACTTGTTCATTCCTGTTGATGGGTGTTTCCCACATTTTTTTCTTACAAACAATGCTGCTGTGAACCTCCTCTAGCTCAAAGCCAGGCCCAGATGCAGAGACCCTGCCATTTTGCCCCATCCTCTGTCACTCCCTTTCTTCCACCTCCTTTTCCAGGGAACCCTTTGCCTCTGCCCCACGTTGAAGCCACTCTGTTTGGGCTCCACCTCTTGGCTCCTATTGTCTGACCAGGCCCTTGTTTCCATAACCTGTTTTGGGACCTACCAACTTGACTTTACCCTTGTGAACTCCTCCAAGATGAGGCCCTTGTCTCTCCCCTCCAGCTTCAGACTGGAAATTATGGGTAAGAGCCCCACCCTGAGCTCCACAAAGCCCATGGGACTTGTCATATGTGGACTAGCTTCTTCCTGGCTCCTGCTTGACTAGACTGTAAGCCCATAGATGCAAGAAGGGGTCTGGCTTAGTCAATGATAGATGCTCAGCTCAGGTGAAGGGCCTGGCATGTGTATAATCTTAAGGGTGATTTTAAAATTATTTTATGACTTAGCAAATTAAGTTTCATGACTTCTAGGTGTCAACTGCCTTGTAGACATAATAAGATTAAAGATAGATAGATAGATACATACATAGATGATAGATACATAGAAACATAGACACATAGATAGATACATAGATAGATCTGTAATAGGCCAAGTACCTAGTGGCTTCTATAGAGTATACATATGGATGCCTCAAACCAAGGGAGAACCTGGTAAACAAGAGGAAAAAGACTGTCGTACGCTTTGCCTCCAGAATTTCTAAGAACAAGCCTTTTAAGCATTAGCATTTCAGAGGCCTTGCCATGCCAAAGTCTTCTGCAGTGATGCCCACCTTACTCTGTTTTCTCCCAATGTGACGACAAGTCTTCTTAAGTAGGGCATTATTAGTTAGTAAGGCTTCAAAAACTGCCCCTACTTTCTTGGTCTGATCAGAGAGTGCACTTTCTCAAGCAACAGCCTTCCACACTCACTTTTTTCACTTCCTACTTAACTATTACTCTATGATCACTGCACAGAAAGTAAGAGAATACTGAGAAGCAAAAGGAAGAAGAGGAATTAAATCACCCAAAATCGTACTAAACAGGGACAACTGCTGTTAACATTTGGGCAGTATATTTTTTGAGAATTTTCCCCATGTGAATATATATACATTATACATATATATATATATATATATATATATATATATATATATAAAATTATATACTATAGCATCTAAGGTATAATATTATATATGTGCATATATATATTACAAATACACACACACACCCTCCTCATATAATCTGCCTGATTGTTTTCATAAACCTCAACTTAGTCTCCCTGTGTACCGTCTCTTGTTATCATCAAATTCTTTCCCAGTCTTCTTTGACTCATCCATCTCTTTGTTTATAACTTCTCCCAATTACAATCCTTTTTCATGGCTTTCCCCAAAACCAAGAACTAATTTCACTACATGCTCATCTGCTTCAAAAAACCATCAACGATTCCAAGTTTCGTCTTTTTAAAAGTCCTTTTTAATTTTTTAAAGGAAGAAATAATTCACATACCACAAAATTCACCTTTTTAAAGCACACAAGTCAGTGTTTTTTTGGTATGTTCTCAAGGTTGAGCGTCCATCACTACAATCAATTTCAGAACATTTTTATCACAACCGAAAGAAACCCTGTAACATCAATAGTTGCTTCTCCCCATGACCCGCTCCACAAGCTCCTGGCAACCAGTAATCTACTTTTCGTCTCTGGATTTACCTATTCTGGACATTTTATATAAATGGAATCAGCAAATAGACAGTGTTTTGTGATTGCATCCTTTCACTTTGCATAATATTTTTGAGATCCATCTACGTCATAGTATGTGTTGGTATTTTATTCCTTTCTATGGCTGAATACTGTTCCATTGTCTGGATCATTACATTTTGTTTACCCTTTTATCCGGTGATAGACATTTGTGTTGTTTCTTCCTTTTGGATAGTGTGAATAGTGCTGCTATGAACATTCATGTACACATATTTGTGTATCTGTTTTCAATTTTGGGGGTACATACTTAGTATTGGAATTGCTGGGTCATGTTGTAACTTTATGCTTAACTTTTTCTTTTTTGCGGTACGTGGGCCTCTCACTGTCGTGGCCTCTCCTGTTGCGGAGCACAGGCTCCGGACGCACAGGCTCAGCGGCCATGGCTCACGGGCCCAGCCGCTCTGCGGCATGTGGGATCTTCCCGGACCGGGGCACGAACCCGTGTCCCCTGTGTCGGCAGGCGGACTCTCAACCATTGCACCACCAGGGAAGCCCCAAGTTTAACCTTCTTGAAACCAGATTTTTGCCACTGGTTGCAAACTAAGCCCTTAGGAAAGATGATATTAAGGCACATTTCCACACGGGACCTTCTCCATCTTCCCACTTGCCCTTAGAAGCCAAATACACTTGGCTCTTATATGTCATAAACACCTCATATCAAGGTGGTGTATATCTGTGCCGTTAGCTATAGTTCGCATGATTCATGGGGCCCAAGGATAATTATGTGGCCTGTGAAGGAACTAGCTTGCAACCAGAATATACACTGTTAAAATCTGGCTGCCTATACAAAATGCAAAAATTCACTGTATGTTCCATAGGAAACAGTATTGGGAAGGGGTGGTTTAGTTATTGATGTTCGTTGTTACACTGTGTGACTTTACATAAATGTAATGGAGCGGATGAATTCTAGCAAAGTGTGCTCTATGATGAAAGTTCCATTATTCCATTGAATTATATTATGAAATGGTAGTGTAGTCTGCTAGAAAAGACTTTTGTCTATGAATATATTCAAACCACATTTTAACAATGCCCTAAAGTTTCTTAGAAATACAATATTTAAAGAAAGAAGCTGTATTTATGAGAACATTACAAATCACTGTTAATATTAGCATACTGGTTAAGTAAAAATGAAATAGAAGTGCAAATATAATCCAGCCCTGGAAATTCTGACTGGGTGAATATATATCTCATGGAAAGTTTTGAGATAGCAATTCTTTTTTTTTTTTTTTAATGGTACGCGGGCCTCTCACTGCCGTGGCCCCTCCCGTTGCGGAGCACAGGCTCCGGACGCGCAGGCTCAGTGGCCATGGCTCACGGGCCCAGCCACTCCGCGGCATGTGGGATCTTCCCGGACCAGGGCATGAACCCGTGTCCTCTGCATCGGCAGGCGGACTCTCAACCACTGCGCCACCAGGGGAGCCCGAGATAGCAATTCTTAAAGTGTGTGCGTCCTGGCTAAAGTTGCCATCAGTAACGAACTGTCTCCTAGCAAGGATGTCATAAGAACTCCTGGGACCTTTCCAATGACTTTTCAACCTTCCTTAGTTTAAATATTTTACTGGTTTTCCCTGTCCTCAGGACAAAGCTCTCAAGGCTCTTCCCACCTAAACTCAATTCCTCACAGCTCTGACCATTTCTAATCCCAGTCAGCCCCGTCCCACCTCACACCGTCCGGGCTGGTCTCAAAATCTCTCCTCTGCCCACAGGAATGGTGTTTCTTCCCCTTGGTACCCATTCTGCCCATGCAGTATCCAGCACATGGTGAGGGAGCTGCAAATGTCTGCTGAGAAAATGAAAGGATATATTTGCCATGCTAATCCTTGCTTCCTGGTTTGGTTCATCTGTTCATCCTGCCATTAAACTTACATGTGTGTTAAAATTTTGCGCATCCTTCAATATTTACTTCCTCTATGTAGCTTCATCTGCGTGACAGTCTTTTACTGATTGCTAGATACAGGCCAGGTAAATAGAACAGACATGGTAATAACAGAGTTACTGGCCCTGCCCTCATGAAGCTTCCAGTCCAGCATGGTGGTAAAATTACACACAAGTGAGCAGATGAAGAACCATCTATCATTGTAACTGCTTAGGGCGCACTGGCGGGGGTGGGGGGGGTCACACAGTGACTTCATATGGCACTCCTCTATGCTTCTCATTTGGACATTTATTGCACATAGTTCTGCACAGTTATTTACTTTTTAAAAGAAAGTATGTGTCTCCTACCTCCTCAATTCAAGATTGAAAGTGTTTTTGAAAGCAGTGGCATATGGTAGGTATTTAAGAATATGTTGCTGATTAGTATGTCCTCAGGCAAAAGCACTGAGCAGCACATTCTGTTAAGTCCTAAAATGTTCAATTCTTGAGGTTCCATAAAAATGACAATTTGTCCTGATATCTGTACTGGGATATGTAGTTGAAGGTCCAACAATTTTTACTAACAATTTTTACATTAGAATGCCACTGGCCAAGAGTGATCTCGTTAGGGGCTAGGATTTATCAAAGTCATGATGAATACTGGCACTAATTAGTCAGGCATTAGAGTCTACCTATTAGTTAGTCTAATACAAGGGTGAACTTTACCCTCCAGCTGGTGAAGTAACAGCAAGAGAAGGACGATTTGGCACCCTTAATTTTAGTAAGGTAGTGGGGCAGAGATGTTGTGCACTTATATTAATTTTGAATTATTTAATGGACCCATTAAATTCAGAAACATTTCTAGGAAGAAAATTTCTTAATAGGCATCTCTATGCCCATTAAGTGAGAGATGCCACTCAGACTGTATTATTCTTCTAAAAGAGAATCCTTCCCTCTCTCTTAATAAGTTTAATAATACCCATTTGCAATTCTCATAACATCAGAACTCATTTACAGATTACGTGCAATCCTTTGTGAAATAGGAATAAAGTCAAAACTCAAATAATTCAACCCAGTAAATTCCTTTTTCATGATTAAGGGGAATAGATCTTAAAGCCTTCCTAAGTGGGAAAGGCTCTTAGGAGGGAGAGAGCGCCTTGGCAACTACAGGCTCTGTGTGTGCAAGACGTTGGCTCTGATGCTCTCTTCCTCTGTCCACACTCACTGAAATGTTTCTGTAGGTTCTTCTTTCTGGAGATCTCCTTCCATGGAGTCCTGACAGCTGTCTTAAGGTCACTGTTGTTAGGTAGAGTTGGCAAGTGATCACACGTGGTTGAGACGAGACTTTGAAGATGTCACACTACATCCCACCTGTGTTTACCATCACCCTGAATGTTTTCATGACATATTCTCTATCTGTGAGAACATAACATGCTGGTTCACAATCTTAGGCCAATAGGCTTCGTGGGCATTCTTTACAGGTCAGTATGCAGAATCTTCCAGACAAAAATCTTTGTGAAGAAAATTCTGCCGAATTTCACCACCATCTGTATACGTGCTATAGGTCAAATAAAGAGACAGAGAAAGACAAATACTGTGTGATACCACTTATACGTGGAATCTAAAATATACAACAAACTAGTGAATATAACAAAAAAAGAAGGAGACTCACAGATAAAGAGAACAAACTAGTGGTTACCAGCAGGGAGAGGGAAGGAGGGAAGGGCACTAGAGGGGTATGGGATTAAGAGGTACAAACTATTAGGTATAAAATAAGCTACAAGGATATATTGTACATCACGGGGAATATAGCCACTATTTTATAATAACTATAAATGGGGCATAACCTTTAAAAATTGTGAATCACTATAGTGTACACCTGTAACATATATACTATTGTACATCAACTGTACTTCAATTAAAAAAAAAAAACAAAACAAGTAACAAACAAAAAGAACAACTAATAACTGTTGACCTGAGGAAACTGGGGCACCGATTCTGCCTGAGTCTAAGTCAGTAAGTTAGCTGGCCAAATAGTGCCTCTTAAGTTAAATGTTACTATTGCCAGAAATATTTTTCCCTCTGTGAATTAAGTGATGTTGTGTTCTATACAGTGGATAGATTTCCATGCAGATAGATTTTAATGGCTAGTGTCATAAGTGATAAAAGAAAGAAATAATAAAAGAAAGAACAAAGCAATCAGGAGAAACAACTTTCATCTCACACTTGATTCTCGCTCGTGTTTCGTCTGCACTCAAAATTTGAGGATAGGAATAAGTTTGAAGAGTCCTACGAGATGCGCATGACTGCAGATGATGATGGCATATCACCCAGTCACTGAATCGGGATTCAGGACCACACTAATGAAGCGTAACCGTTCTTAGCATTTTGTAATAATATTGGTTTTAGAGATAATCCAGGGAGAACGGAAGCAATTTACATGGCCGTTCTTGACACCATCCAGCTTCCGGAGAGACCATCCGGAGTTGTCTGCGGTCTCCTTGTTGAAGTTACCGGGAGCGTGAAAAATAAGCTTGTCCTATCACATGCGATTGATCACTTAAAGTTAGGACAGAGCTGCCTTATTTCACAAAGAAACAAAGTGATGTAGCTCCCAGGACTGGAAAACATTTTGCTCAACAGCTGCCCTCTGCTATTTCCCCAGAGATCTATTTCATTTGGATAAATGAACCGGCAGAATCTCAAGATCTGCATAATACATCCTGAGAGGGATGTTTGAAATCTTTCTCCCCTTCCTTTCATTAGCTGCCAGCCTAAAAAAGTGATGACAGCCTGAGAAATTCGAAGGGCCAAAAGGGGATGAATGGCTCATCGACCCCAAAAAGCCCTCTCAGTGCAAATTATCGGGCAATTATCAAGGTGAGAAACTAAACCCTCTTTTGTCTTTTTCTTTTCTTCACCCCCTGCCCCATGGTCATGCAGGTGCTCTTAGGATAAGAAAAAAAATTAAGGGAGCGATGATTAAGTTGTCAGCCAGATATTACTGTGTTTTCAACATGGGCGCAGATGAGCAATCTGAGTGAAGCCTTGATCTTTATTTCTCTTGGGGAACCAAGGAGCCAAAATACAGCCACAGGAAACGGTGGAAATCCCAGGGACTTGGCTACACTTCCATTCTCTTTGGGCTCCACTACTCAAAAAAAAAATCACTGGACTCTATTTTTTCCATTGCTTCACGGGGCTCAGCTGTCATTCACTCCACTTACAGGATTTATCACTCCTGAATTGGCCCTAAAAATGTCCATTTTTACCAAAAAAGCAGCCATATTTAACTCTTCCTTTTCACGACATCACAAATCAAAAGAAACATACACGTTTTTGTTGCAAACTGATGCCCTGTTGTTTAAATTCTCTCATGGACCTAAGAAATGATAGTGATTTCTCCTTGTCTAACAATCATCACTGACCTTTACTGAGTGCTCACTATGTACCCGGCATAGTTGTCACATTTTAGGTGCATTCACTGACTTCAGGCTTACAACGGGAGGAGGTGGCAAGGGTTAACCTTTCCATCTCACAGCCGCACAAGTGAAGGTATAACTAAGGTGGCCTGTCCAAGTTCACGGAGCTTAATGAGGGCAGAGGAAGGATTTGAATCCCTGTGGGCTCTGATTTCACGGCCCACTCGCTCACCCACACCGTGCACTGCCTTTTGTGATCCAATCGCCTCCCAGAAAGTATTTTTAAAGTACCCTGCAAACTTCTTAGCTTCCCTGTTTCTCAAGCTTTCCATGCATGAAATAGTTAATGTGGGAAATGATAGTTTGCGGAGTACAGAGACCATAAACCCACCTTTATTGCTCACCCACTTCAAAAAAATCATAAAAGCGTTCTCTTTACAATTAGCAACAACCTGAGTAAAGCTCTAGTCCAATCTCCCACCCAGAGGAAGGCATCCCTCTTCAACCTCCCCTACTGGCATCTCCTTCTCCCCCCGCCACTGAACCAACACATCAAGCAGCAGGAAAGGCACCAAACTGCACAGTGTTCGTGCACTACAGACAGCTCTGCTAGAGAAACCTGGCTGTCCCATAATCTCCTTCCACTGGTCCTACTTTTCACAGTTGGAACAAAGAAGAATTCCTCTTCTTCCTCTTCTATATGAGTGCTTTAAAGAGTAGACAGCCGTCCCATTCCTCTGGGGCTTTCTCTTCTACAGGAAAGAACATCCCAATTCTTTCTCACATTTCTCTGGTTTTGTCAATCTGCTTCCTTGTCGCCCCCTACTGGATACACTGTGAGTTGCCAATGCCCCTTGTCCAAGGTCCGTCACAGAACAGGGTATAGGGCTCTAAATGTGTCCTAGCTTTAAGTCTTGGGTTCTACAATAAAGCTGGCAGGTCTACGGCATGCCATCCACGGGCAGAAGGTGTGGCCTGATCCCAGGTCCCCTGTCTCTCTCCTATGGATCCCATCACATTTGCTTCATTTAGGCCAAGGGTCTCCAGGACACAGAAAACAAGGTCCCTTAGACTCCATGCATTTTCCCTTTTATTTTATGCATGGAGAAGGGCCATACAACTCACATGAAATCCTGGTCCTGAGTCACTCCATCTGTGGTCAGCTGTAGACACATATGTTGGCATGTGATTGTTTCGATTTAGAGAGCTCAGAACTGAGTGGAGCGTTGAAATCTCAGGGTTATAGACTGATAAGTCTCTAAGAAAAACAGAACAGGCATGGTATTTGAAGAATCCCACCATCTGCTTTTGCCAAGTCACTCATTCAGGGTTATAAGGGTTTTTTCCCCACCTGAAAGAAGGCAACCCAAGAAGACCTGAATTTATTCTTATAGGAAAAATTCACTCTGGAGTAGATCAGACTAGATGTCAAATGACCATCTCTTATGGTCTGAATTCTCAGGCATCCCATCTGAGGCAACCTCAGCAGCTTGGCCTTTTCTTGTGCCCTTACCTAGATAATCTTGATCTTTTAGTTTCGTGGGAAGATGTAAAAGAATTCCTGATAATGTTTGGCTGATTCAAAGCTTATCCCTCAGAAGAGTATTTGCCTTTAAGTGAGGCTCCCTTAAACTTTCAGATGAAAAAAAAAAGTAGAACCTGGTAGACTAGAATGAATTAGTCGTGGGCACAGGGGCCGTCGCACCACAGACATCCCCAGCGATAGGGGTCTACCTGTAAGTTCAGCCCTGCCTGCACATGACCTCCTTCCATTCCTCACAGGACGTGGTTCCACGTGGCCAAAACAGGGACACACTGAGGCTGTAGGTGAGATGGGGTGGTGGAGTTCTAAGCACTTTGCATGTATTTATTCAGTTTTCCAAATAATACAAGTATCCGTAAGGCACCTGTGAGGTAAGTCACCTGACTGTATGCTCAGTTTAGCATAGTGCTGCACATATAGTAAATGCTCAGCAAATGTAGGTGTTACTATGAGTTCAGAATGATGATATTTTGGTATGAGTTAGGCCAAGGTGCACTTTTTTTATTATCTCAATAAAGGAAAGTTTTGTTTTGCACAAAAAAATTCAGGGGACTGTTTGAATGTCTTTAGAGAAACAACTGTTATATATAAGTCATTATAAAGCACCCTAGGCTATCAGATCTCCTTGGGCAGGAAGCAAACTGACCTATGAGTCGTTACTCTTGTTCTCTAGACTTGCAACTTCCTTTCATGTCAGACACTTCATCCATATACTGAGAAAAGACAAAATGAGTTCCCACATCCCTTCCAACCAAAATTCTAGGATATGTTAATTTCATGGTAAGTATAGTAGCCAATGAACCTGAGAGCTTACCATTATTTAGAGTTATCTTGAGCAATGAATATACTCCCCAAGTCAGGCCAGACTACCCCAGTTCCTTATAAGCTAGTGTGATTTTATTCTCCCAAAACACCTGTTTGGTTGAGACGTCAAATCAAATAGTCTACCTTCCAAGAAAAATCTTCCAAGTGAGTTCCCTGAGGTTTTAGGCTTGGGTCTATTCTAACCAAAATGACAGGACCTGTGTTTTTCTGTCTCTCTGTCCTGGGCCCTGAGGAGGAATCCGATCGGGGCAGAGTCCTCATGGAAACGTGCTTCTAGAAAATGCACAAGTCCCTGCTCGCTGTGAATTTCTTTGGCTGTTAATAATTAATTCTGGAACTCCTAGTGGGGGCAGTCACACCGGTAGAAGGCAGAAATTCTGTTTACACGTACACACTGCCGAGAACTAGAGGTGGAGCCTTATCAAGGGACGAGAACAGTTGTTTCCACTTTGACCAGGTGTCTCTGAGGCTCCAAGACTAGCCTGTTGACCCTTCTGGGTTGGGGAGTCGGGGAGTCGGGGTTATATTTTGTGGCATCTGTTTCTGTTCAGAATACGGGGAGCAAGAGGAAAATTTTCCCAACCATATTAGTACATTATAGGTCTACTGGGCAGTGTTGCTCTAATGGGTACCAATCACCCCACCTCAGCGTGATGTGATGCTGACCTGGTGCTCAAGACTTGCTGTAATGCTGGACGGTGCTGCCGAGCATCAAGTCTGAACTTCATCTAGACTCACCCTGGAGAGACCTTAGAGAACTTAGTGAGCTCAGAGGGTGTCTCTTCTCCATCCAGAGGAGGCACTGGTGTCTCAACTGAGGCCTCTGCTTACCCAGAGGGAGCGGCTCTCCCCTAAGACCCTGAGAGGTGCTGGCACTACTTGGGTCACCTGTGTTCCAGTGCCTCTGGCCCTTTAGGTCAGGGATGACAGGGTGAGGGCAAGAGAGTCAGTATAAAAACCTCACTGAAGCAGAGAGGCAGCTGCCACTCTGCTACCCTAGGGTGGACCTGGCTAACTCATTTTGCTCCACTTTTGATGAAACAGTTTATCTCTACTGTCACATATGTAACATTTTCTTAAAATCTCATCTATCTGTCGCAAACTAGTTCACACTGGGAAGATGGATATTACTTTTCTGCTGCTGTTGAGAATAAGTATGCTTGCTTGCCTGTTCCGACTCCTGAGATGGACCCATATGCTCTCAAGAATCAGGTCCCTGCTCTTGCTGAGGTTGGTGGCCTGTGGCTGGGATTGTCTGTGGGTAATTGGAGGCAGCTGGTGTGCAGCAGGAAGTGCACCAAACTAGCAAAGTCCTGGCTCTTCTACTCAGTAGCTGGGAATCTTGGGCAAGCCAGTTTCCTTACTTATAAAATCGGTATAAGAATATCTACCTCAGAAGGTTGTTCTGAGGCATAAATGTAAATACTCTGACACTACAAACAGAGGAGGGATCACTGTCGTTAACAGAATGGGTCCCAGGTAGGAGTCAGGACACCTGATTCCTAGGTTCCTGTCCCCTCATTAAGTCAATGACTGTGAGCCATTCACTTAACTTCTCAGTCTTAGGCTCCTTATCTACCAAATGGATCAGACTGGATTCCTAAGACCCCTTTTAACCTGAAGAGTCTATGACTATCATGACTCCAAGCCCCTCAAATAATAGATGAGGGAACTGAGCCCAGAAAGGTTAAACCACTTGCCCAAGGTCACACAGCCTGGGGGCAGCAGAATCAACAGGCGTCCCGCCTCCCAGTCTAGGGTTTTCCTACTGGAGTGCAGAAGCCTTCCTATTCACCTACTGAAAACAGACAGGAATTTGAAGGGCAAGAGGGAGAGAGCGACCTTGCCTTGGCCTTGGAGGTCAGGGAGTCTACCCCTTCAAAACCTCTGGTATTTCCCTCCACTGAAGCCGTATATCCCCAATCTTTCTTCTTCAGCAGCTCAGTTTGACTTTGGCCTGGGTCAGCTACCCCCTCTCCCGGGCCCGTGCTGTCTCCTTCATCCCCTGCCACAGCAGTCACACGGCAGCCGCCAAGAGGGGTCAGGGGGCTTGCTAAGAAGAAGAACCACGCGATGCCCAGAAAGCTCTACAGAGGGGCCACTGGGTCCGCCAGGCCCAGCTCTTGCTGATTTCAGCAGCTGGCCATCTGATACTTCCTCTTATTCTTCTTTACCTGGAATTCATCTGGGGCCACCAGATTTGTTTAGCCATCCACACACAAGATCAACACACCTTATTTATTTTTAAAGGGCTCATTCTAATGTGAACTGAGGTGAGCAAACACTTTTATTCACGTCAGCGGCTCCCCCAGGCAGCCTGGGGTCAGCCCATTTATGACATCCTTCAGTAAGCTTCATCTCCAAGGCCCAAGGTGCGGGCCCCATCCCAGCCCCCAGGGCTGAGACATGACAGTGGGAAGTTTCCTTTTGTGGGTTCATCAGGAAGACAGGGCCTTCTTTGGTTCCTTGCTAGAAAAAATGAGAGTTGCTTTTTTCCCCTCTGGGCTACTTGCATTGTCCAGTATACACAGCTTGGAGAAGAGGGAAGCAAAAGCACCGACCTCGTTAGATCTACACATTCTCATCTTGTACCTGTTAGCCAAGAGTATTATCCAAAATACTCACTTGGTATGGTATAAGCCCTGACCAAAAAAAAAAAAAAAAAGACACAAGTGGTAACTAATTGGTAAGGCCATACTGGTGCAAACCGGCTGAATTATAACCCTGCCATCCACTAACCCGGGAGTTTTTAAATTTATACCTAGCATCATCTAACATTATTGAGCGCTTCTAAGTGCCAGGCACTGTTTTACAGGCATTAATTCATTTAATTTTCATTGAAAATTCTAGTTAGGTGGGGTGATGGGTTAAATTGTCTCCCCCGCCAAATTCATATGTTGAAGTCCTAATCCCCCAGTACCTCAGAAAGTGACCGTGTTTAGAGATAGGTTCATTACAGAGGGAATCAAGTAAAACATGAGGTCATTAGGCAGACCCTAATCCAATGACTGGTGTCCTTATACAAATGGGACATTCGGATGTAGACACTCATTTGGAGAGGAGGTCACGTGAAAGTGAAGGCAGATATCGGAGCGATGCATCTACAAGCAAAGGAAACACCAAAGACTGCCAGCAATCCCCAGAAACTAGGTGACAGGCGTGGAGCAGAGTCTTCCACATAGCCCTCAAAAGGAACCAACCTTGCCAACACCTTGATCTCGGGTGACTAGGCTCCAGAACTGTGAGACAATACATTTCTGTTGTTGAAGCCTCTCCGTTACTGGTACCTTGTCATGGCAGGCCTAGCAAACTAGTACAGGTGGGCAACAGAATTATCCCACGTTACGTGTGGAAACTGAGGCACAGAGAGGTTAAATGCTTCCCTAATGCCCCACAGCTCACAAATGGCAGGTAGCATGCTCCAGAATCTGTCTTCTTACCTATGTTAGAAGGAGGTATTTGCCCACTGCCAGGAGGCTCCGGGACCCAGCTGTCTGGCATATACTCACAACCTCTTTGGGGAGGACGTTTCCTCTTGGATTAGACACAGGGACACAATTATCCAGACACTTGTTCTAGCACAGGATGGCAGAATGACATGGGCTGGACTATGGCCTCGCTAGGAAGGGTCATGGACCGCCAAGG
Source organism: Delphinus delphis (assembly GCF_949987515.2). Classification (NCBI taxonomy): domain Eukaryota; kingdom Metazoa; phylum Chordata; class Mammalia; order Artiodactyla; family Delphinidae; genus Delphinus; species Delphinus delphis. Next base: position 144,221,092 of record NC_082685.1, on the reverse strand, counting down.
ATTTCATTTCTTTCTTTCTTTTTACTATAGGACTACGTTGAAATTAAGCTTCATTTCAAAGGAAGAGCATTCGACTGTTTAAGACCAAGACAGAATTATTTTTAAATACTGTAATTAAGAAGGCAGATTCTGAAACAAGCTGCCCACCACTTCTTAGCCGTATTGCACTGGGTAAACACTTACTCTCTCTGTGCCTCAGTTTCCACATGTAACATAGGATCATTACACTTCCCACCTGTGTTGGTTTGCCAGGGCTGCCACACCAAAGTACCACAAACTGAGTGGTTTACACAACAGAAATTTATTTATAGCCTCCCAGTTCTGGAGGCTAGCTTTTACCAGGAGGAAATATTTGCAAGATGCTGATTTTACACGACTGTGAAACAAAGCATTATAGTCACTGACAGCAACAAAACATTGCAATTAACGAGTGAGCTATTTTCTCGAAAACCTGTTTCGCCAGCTTGCTTTCCCCTGACAGGAAGCCTGAGGTAGACAGGTGTGGACATAGAGACTTCCGAAGAACATCGTTTCCAGATGATGTTATTGCAACAGCCTGCTACGTGTTCTCTGTGCCTCTGGTCTCGTTCCTTCCAAACTGATCTCCACATTTCAGCCAGGACTTTCCTTCTGTAAATGGGAATCTGATTGCACGTCTCTCCCATCCACAGTCTTTCTGTAATTTTCCGTAGCCTCAGCATCCTTGCTGGCCTCAAACTCCATCCTTAGCTGCCTCTGCCTGCCGGCCTCAGGTCTCACCCATCTCAGGGTTCCGTCCACTTTACACCCTAGTTTTCCCATTACCACCTGCTCTCTCGGTGCCTCTGCTCTTGCACTGGGCCCCTTCTGTCAGGAATATGCTATCCGGTGTCCTACTCCTCCCAACTTTACCTTCAAGACTCAGTTCAGGCATTAAGTCCTTGCAAATTCTTCCCAGATCAACCCAGCTGGGTCCCAGACCTTCTCCTGCACGCCCACTGCTCTTGGGTCTCTCAGGACCACCAACTTCTTCACACTTGTTATCGCCATTTCTGGTCCATGTGCCAGGGTCACCCATAAGCTTCTTGGGGACAAGGACTGGCTTTCAATTATACTTCCTGTTATATAACTGGTGCTCAATCAACATTTGTTGAGAGAATGAATAATTTGTTGAGAAATGAATAAATGAATGAGACACAATTTAATATTATAAATCATAAGGGCATGGCTCTGTATTCTGTCATGAGTGTCTATCCCCTTATGTTCCCAGACATTCATGGGCCCTTGTGAAGGAGCTCTGGCCATTCTCAGCTCTGTGCCCTCCTCTCTCCCAACTCCCAGTTTCCCAGGGAGCCTGGACCCCTTGCCGAGGCTTTACCTTTGTTATGGGTGGATATTTAAATGTGCTCCAATGTGGGTGGCTGAGAAATACAGGGTGGGTGGGAAGAAAGGGCATAGGCTAAGATAGAAGGAGGTTAAGTCTAAAGAGTGTTCTGGGGCTTCCCTGGTGGTGCAGTGGTTGAGAGTCCGCCTGCTGATGCAGAGGACACGGGTTCGTGCCCCGGTCCGGGAAGATCCCACATGCCGTGGAGCAGCTGGGCCCGTGAGCCATGGCCGCTGAGCCTGCGCGTCCGGAGCCTGTGCTCCGCAACGGGAGAGGCCACAACAGTGAGAGGCCCGCGTACCGCAAAATAAATAAATAAAGAGTGTTCTGGAAAGCTGGGGAGAAAAACTGTGAGTGGGAGGAAGAGAGAGAGGAAGGCTTTGTGTTCTGAGTCCTAGTTCCAGGACAGAGTAGGACCGAGCCTAGCACTGCCTCTTCATTTTCTCTCCACTATTACCAAATGTCAGACTTTGCCCTGAATTTCCACAAGCAGTCCCCCTGATGAAGGCAAACGCATGTAAGGGAGAAATAAAATAAAATAAAGTTCTGTGCTGGTAAGCACCCAATAGCAGATGCCCTGAGCAAACAGATTGTAGTGAGACGCGGGAACTATCTTTCTCATAGAAATGTTTGGATACAGAGAACTTAGTGGTCATTCTCTGGAGGCCCATATGTGCAAGAAATGCCCCAGAGACCGGCCAGGCTCAGCAGATGGGGCCCGATGCTGGCGTGTTAGGAGAGGCCAGCTGTCCCAATGCTGAGTGAAGCTAGGCTCTCCCCTGCTTTCTGTGTTTCTGGCTGCCTGGAGGTGTTGGGGCCACTTCTGCTGCCCCATGGCCGAAAGAGCCCCGACGCTGAGGTCTTGAGAACACACAGAAGCAACACTGGGCCATCCTCGCCATGGGGTGTGTCCTCCTTCTTCGGGGATTGCCAGTTAGGGGGCTTCAAGGTGGGAAGGCAGCTACTCCTTGCACCTCGACCCTCTGCATCTGATTAACTATTCACCATCACCCTCAACTCCCCCAGTAGAGATGGGGAGCCACATGTGTGTCTCTGGATGAGGCGCCCTGTTCAAAACAGGCTGCAGGCCGAGCAGCCCACGTTCTTTCCCTCAGATAAGAAATTCTCGGGAATTCCCTGACGGTCCAGTGGTTACGACTGCACGCTTCCACTGCAGGGGGCACGGGTTTGACCCCTGGTCAGGGATCTAAGATCCCACATGCCGTGAGGCGTGGCCAAAAAAATAAATAAATAAATAAAATAAACTGATGTTTTCTCAAATATTAAAAAAAAAATTTTTTTGAAGCGTTCTCCACCCTGGTGCTGACTCTGTAAGTCATGTGGGCACAAACATGGGTAGGGTATGGACAGATCCCAAGCAAAATACCCTCATCATCTTATCAGGCTCATTCACCCCTTTCATCACAGGAAGAGAAAGTGCTATGGGTACCAACGAATGCCAGGATCACACCCTGGGAGAGGACCTGATTTTAAGCAGTGACCTTGTGCAAGACAAAGGTCTGGTTGGTAAACTCTTTTGCCCAGGGAGCATTACCCAAGTGGTGAATTCTGGCTGGTGAATGGCTATTGATCCTGCAGTGTCTGAGCTGATCTTCCAGCTCCGCTGGAGGGTGATCCCCTTTCACCCAGACTGTTAGCTGCACTCCCTTGGCTGGGCTCCCACAGCTCCCATGCGTGGGCTGCTGCTATGTGGCACAGACCTTCTCTCCTCCCAAATGGGAACATCTGGAGGGCATGGCTCGTCTTCCTCTCACAGCTGTTTCTTAGCACCTGAATCACCCATTTGGTCCTCCTGTCTCCAGAGCAGTTGTTTGGGCTAATTCTGCTGCCTTGTGATTGGGTTGAAAAGTGAGTGCTTGGAGAGCTGGATTCCGGTCCTTTGGTGACAGTGCCTTTTTACCTGGGATGTTAGGTTAGCTTGAATCTCCCTTGGTTTTCCTGGCTCCCTACAGCTTGCCTCTGCTTCTGTCCACAGAACATCTCACAAGGCAGGGGCAGATGGTGGCAAGAGAGATGCATTCTTGGTTGAGGAGGGGAATGTCCCAGGCAAGCTTCGCCCCACCACAGAAAAGGGCTCAGATGAGCAAGCAATGAAGACCTGCCTGAGGTGACCGGCCAACCTCAGGATCTTCAGATCTTCTGGTGTCTGGGCAAACTTGCTCTTTAGGAAAGGTCTTGGAAAGTTTAATGGGTTCAACAAATATTTATTGGATGCCTGCATCACACTGGGCTCTCGGGATGAGACGGACATGGTTCCTGCCCTCATGAAGTTTCTGTCTATAAGAGCAGGAAAGGCCTGGTGGAGGGTCAGTGCGTAGCAAGCTTCTCCCATCAAGCACTAGGTCTCAAGAACCTGCCTTAGGCCGGTTCAGGCCTCTGCGCTCATGTTTAATTTCCCACTTCTCCAAACCTTCCTCCTTCTTCCTTCTGTCATGTCCTGTGGACCTTGCTGCTTTCTCTGCCTCCACCCTTTCCATTGTTTCTGCTTTTTTATCTTACTGAAAAGTCTGCCCAAATGGATAAAAATCCTGTTGCACATCCATACAATGAGAGATTACTTAGTGCTAAAAAGAAATGAGATGTCAAGCTGTGAAAATATATGCAGGAACCTTAAAAAGCATATTGCTAAGGATTCCAACTATATGAGGAAATTCTCTGTGGAAAAGGCAAAACTATAGAGACAGTAAAAAAGGTCACTGGTTGCCAGGGGTTTGGGAGAAAGGAGAAAGGGATGAATGGGTGAAGCATAGGGGATTTTTAGGGCAGTGAAACTATTCTTTATGACACTGTAATTGTGGATACACGACCTTATGCATTTGTCAAAACCATGGACCTGCACAACACAAAGAATGAACCCTAATGTAAACTATGGACTTTAGTTAATACTCATGTAACCATGCTGGTAATTGTAATAACTGTACCACACTAATGCAAGATGGTAATAATAGAGGAATCTGTGCATAGGGGAGAGGTGGGAAATGGGAATTCACTGTATTTTCTGTGCAATTTTTCTGTAAACCTAAGATTGCTCTAAAAGAATGAAGTCTGTTAAAAACAAACAAACAGGAAACAAAAACCTCAGCCCAAATCACCAAATTTCTCTTGATCCTCTGGTGTGGGCTCCACTGGGTCTTCACAGTTCACTGCCTGGCCTCTCTCTGCCTCCAGTGAGATCCGGAGATGTTCCGGACTTCCCATCAGTGCCATGTATCCTTGTCTCCGCCATCTTTTGCTCTCCCTTCCCACAGCCTCGGGACTGATATGTCATGTGACCAAGCCGCTCTGTCCTCGTGCTGCCCTTTTGATCTTTGCTCCCATGCCAGGCCCACGCTCTCTCCCTGGAACACCCGGGGTCTAGAGGGGCCTTCATGTTGGTTTTTATGTTCACATGCCAGCTTCTCGCTCATCTCTTCTTGAAACAAGAACCTTCCCCTAAGATCTCTGTGCAGCCATTGATACCCTAATCATACTCCGTGCCTTCTGCCCATTTCCAATCCCAGAAGAGAAAAATCGAAAGGAAAGACTCAAACCTGACAAAGAGAGCTGAAAGTCTCTCACCGGTGGCCTTCCTGCCGTCTGTCACCCCACTCCCACTCCCGGCTGGAGCCTGCCGCATCTTTGTTATGTGTCTTCCAGGACAGTGACCTGAGATGACATTCTCCCCTACATTTCCTCTCCTGACAAGGAGAGCACTGGGACTCTAACGAGTCATCTTTTTACAACCTGGGAAAAGGCACAACCCACTGTTAATAATTTATTTGCATATTAAAGTACGGAGGGTTGTTAATCATTGTTCAGTTATGGGGACAGGGCAGGCCAGACAATCTCTGGCTAAAAACATGAGGGTACACTTTGTCTCTGCAGGTTTCAAGTGTCAGAGCTTGGGGTCAGGGGAAGGCTTGCTCATGTGCGTCTATTGGGTTTGGCTGGGGGTGAGGGAGAGGACCTTAGTCTTTTAACAGGTTCTAAGTGAAAAGTCAAAGTTGATTTTGAAGGAAAATACTAATCCTCAAATTTCCAGAAAAGGCAGTCCATTAACTCCTGTGAAACAAAGGCACTGAAAAAGACCAAGAGAATGGCTTGTTCTGAAACCACATTCAACGGTCTCATACTGAGCCCACACTCCACGGAAGGCCACGCTGTGGAGTTTGAGCTCAATCCTGCAGGTGGCGAGGCGCCTATACGCTTCCTGGGAGGTGACGAGAGTGTGGCAGGATAAAAGGACAGGAAGTGAAGAGAGGAAATTCAAAGGAGAAAAAACAAAGGGAATGAAGGAATAGTCCTACTTTCTTAAAGGTTCTCATTCACATGCTATCTGCCTGCTCAGAGTGGACACACATAGACAAAGGGGACTCATATACGAGAAGCACATTTGGGGATGTCTAAGGCCAACTGAGACCCTTGAAGGAATTCTCCAAAGGCTGGTTTCCCTGGGGAAGACCACCTCCTCACACCCTCATTCCTCATACCTTATCTCTTGCCCCTACCAGGAGAAGACAGCAAGGGGAGCAGTGCCCCCGCAGTGCGGGCTAGCCGAGGCCAAGGGACACCTGCCCTGAGCATAGAAGCCTCACTGGCCAGGAGGGTCTTGCTCTAGACTCTTAACTCCCCAGGCTTTGCAGAGAGAGAGAGAGTAGTGCCATGCACTTTGTAGCTCTAGAACCTGGTACATAGTAGTTACTCAATAAATGCTTAGGGAAGAAATGGCTGTATGACACTTAAACCACTGCTTTAGGATAATCTCCTTCAAACTGCCTAGGCCAACTGTTCTCTTTTTGGATGTCGCAGCACTGAGGATTGTAATGCTCCTATGAGGCTGGGCATGGAAGGGATGATATGAAAGGCCTAGATTTCTCTTCCATCTCCTCCACCAGCATAAGAGGATGCTCGGGGCACAGTAAACTGTCACGCTGCTGGGAGAATAGCTCCAAGTTTTCTGAAGGAGACACAGCAGGGTTGTGTGATATTTTTAGTAATTCCCTGGATCCCTGAGAGAAACACAGCAAAGAAAAGTAACCAGATTTTGCTCATCAGAGTAGAAATCCCCAATGTGTTCTGACTGTTCATGCCTCTGGCGGCCAAAGGAAACCATCACAATGGCATTTGAAAGAAGAGAAGTCCTCTGTTCCTTGGAGGAAGTTGCAAATGACTGCCCTACTTGGAAGTTCTTACAAAATCTTACTCTGAAATGTGAAACTGTTTTGGGGTTGGCCTGTTGCGCCTGAAGGTGGAGTCTTGAGTGGGAGAGAGGAATACTCTCCGCCAGGGGCTTAGAAGGAAAGTCAATATAGGGCAGGGGGAAGGCTGGGACCCCAGAGAGCAAAGCGGAACGGAGCCATAGCTGGTGAGGCTCAACTCCTTGAGCAGGTGGTTTCTGCTGAGACGACGCTCCGTCTCCCAGCCTTGCCACAAGCACTGCTGTGCAGGAGGGAGACGTGGACCACCTGCCTGGGAGCCTGGGCAGTGGCCCACAGACCCTGGCAGGACTCTCCAGCGTGTGTGCAAACAGACTAACGGAAGGCCTGTTAAGACCTCCCCCAGGGAATGGGTCTCAGAGGCCGGGTGTGTAAGTTCCTGGGAACCACGTTCCTCTGACCTCAACATTTTTTTTCATTCAAGATCGATTAATTTGTCAAGAACTTCAGCCATGATGGGAAATGAAATGTCACAAGTGGGAAAGGAAGAGAGTGAGGCCGGTTCTACCCATGAGCTTTGCTACAGGGTAGCAGATCGTTGGAAGGATTCACAGGCTCATTAGGAGTGTCTGAAGCTACAATCAGTTTTTGGTTTTCTTTTTGCTTGCTTTGAACTTAATCAGCCACAGGGCCAACTCCTCCCCTTCTGGCTGCTTCCCCAGGTCAAACTAACTGCCAGGCTTCCCCTTGGGAGGGTTCCCTTGCGGCTCAGATCTGGGAGCGACCGACTCAGGTGAATGACTAGGGTGAACGATTAAGACTCTGCCCAATGCCACCCTTGCTGAATTGGCATAGGTGCCACCCCTCAGCAGCTCAGCTTCTTCTGTCACTCGGGACTACAGCTGCTCGGCCCCTCAGCACGCCCTTCAGTCTTTGAGGCTGGAGAGATGAACCTACAGGGCATAAGTCTGGGAGGGGGCTCACAGTAAATCCGCCAATTCACCTGGCACCATCCCTGAGAGCGCTCCTGGGCCCACGGTGGAGACTGGCCCGCTTTGGGAAGCTTCTGTCGCCAGTGAGCGCGGCTCAAGAGCACGCGGCCTTAGCCAATCTGTGGACAGGAGCAAAGCTCCCCGAAGGCAAGGTTCATTCAGGGTTCCCACCCCACTTGGGTTTGCCATCTCGCGTCTGCATCTGGCCCTGAGGATGCTCCTCGGGCAGGCAAGGGCACGAGGACTGAGGCCGGTGAGCTAAAGGAGTACCGCCTGTCCTGGCGAGAGGGAAAACCAGCCTCTGATGCCTGCCCTGACGATGGCGGAGCAGTGTAGGGGTGTTGCACTGGAGATGCTGATGGGACCATCGCCCTAGCCAGCCCTTCAGTTCCTTTACAACATCCTCACCCTCCCTTCGGATCCACCAGTGACAGGGCAGCATTCTAGGTAGCTCAGCTCTACTTCGGGAATTTGCCAAGGATGGTGAAAAATTTTACACTCCTGCTGGGGACACCTCAGGGACCCTCTGAGAGCAGGAAGGTTGAGAAAACCTTGTCCCAGAGAAGGATTCCCTTCTCTTGCTCAAAAGGTGCTGGCCCCAGGCCCTATCAGAGTACGGCTTAGCGAAGTTGTCTTACACCTGCCAAAGTAACAAACAGAGCACTATTATATCGTGCCTTTGACTCTCTGGAGTATTCCTCCAGGTCCCAGGAGGCTGCAAAGCTAGTAACCTTCAATAGGCTTCCTTGGCATTGCACAAAAGGGGTGTTTCTGTGGGATGCTTACAGAAATCTCTTTTTATTTCATGAAACAGACACTGGCATTTTCAACTTCTTCTCTTTGCCTCTCTCCTCTCTCAAAGATAAGAGCCTGAATTCCTGACGCTGATCTTGCCTCTGCTCTTCAGTCAAGTCAACTGGCCTTTTAATTTTATTTAACTTTATTCTTTGTGGTTATGCAGGAGACACTGGTTCTCGAAACAGGAAAATATTTCGGCTGCTGAAAAAAATATTCTTTTGGTTTCTTGCTTCGTATTACTAAATTCCGCCACGTGGTCTTTTTCCTCTCTTTCCTCCCTGTCCCTTCTTTGCCACTGAAAATTAGGTAATGCCTACCTGGTTTGGGTTATAAAATCGGTCACTTGGACTGTGTCTACAGCAGCTCTGACTGTGGTGTCCTCAGTGAACTGCAGACACTCTACAGGTGACTTGTTAGTCCGACGATCTGCTTGTGCTGAGAAGCCGGAAACCTTCCGGGCAGCCAGCTGATCTGTCCCCCTTGAAGTCTTTGCTCCTAAATCACAATCACCACCACAATAACAGCAGCAAAGTTCAAACGAACGGAATATGTGTTGTTTGCCCGTGCCCTGGGTTGTCCCCTCCAGGCTGGGTTCTGGCTTTTCCATAGAGCTGGCCGCAGAGAAAGCAGCGTCCCTTGGCAGGAAGCTCCAGCTTTGGAATAGAAGTTCTTTTTCTCAGAAGCAGGAAAAGTAAGAGAAAATGCACAGAAATGTAGTCCTAAGCCCACCCCCCAAATTCACCAAAAGATTCATACAGTTCCCAAGTCAACAGGGCTCGCTCTTTTTTTTTTTTTTTGCGGTACGTGGGCCTCTCATTTGTGGCCTCTCCCGTTGCGGAGCACAGGCTCCGGACGCGCAGGCTCAGCGGCCATGGCTCACGGGCCCAGCCTCTCCGCGGCATGTGGGATCTTCCCGGACCGGGGCACGAACCCGTGTCCCCTGCATCGGCAGGTGGACTCTCAACCACTGCGCCACCAGGGAAGCCCAACAGGGCTCTTTCTTCAGTGTAAAGAAATTTCTACAGGAGAAAAAGATCAGCCAAGAGACAGAATTCGAGGCAAAGCCTCTATCTTTTCTCCCCCTAAGCCAGGCTGTGCACTTTGTGGACATTTTCAATTTAAGATATCCCAGATATGAAAGTGGTTATGATTGTGAGATAGACAACATACCCGGTTGAAAAATATCATTTCCTCTTTAAGGAAGAGCTGTGATCTATTTCGTTGTACCAAATGGCTAGGAAGAATAATAATTCCCACTAATCTTCTGTGATTAGGGTTATAATAGAAAGGTTTCCAAGGTGTCATTTTTATAGCTGTAAATTTACCCTAAAGGGGATGGAATTTCAGGAAACAAAAAAAAGTTTTCTAAAAACTTTTTTTCAGAAATTGAAAATAGAAAATAATCCAACTCATTTAAAATATGTTCTTCCCCTTTACATTTTACGTTTATAGTTTTCTAAATAAAATCTGGTTATTTACATGAGCAATGCATGTAACCTATCTTGATATTCTAAAATGAGGTGATTGTAAACCTGTAAATGAGACTGAAAATTAAGATTTTGTGTATTTCAATTCCCACTACATTTTGCAGCTGTCTTACTCCCCAAAATTCCAAATTTGTACTCCAAAGCATCAAAATTTCCCAAAATATATCTATCATCATAACTAAATAGAAACCCAGGACTGAATGAATATAAGAAAAGCAAAGCCTTTGATAAACTGTCCAAAAAAAAAAAAAAAAAGCAGGGGTAGGGGTTGGTCATAGCCCAAAGCGTGGGTGTGAGTTTTAGAAAATGCAGGTCTCTTTCCGGCCAGCATGGTCCTCTAAGCCCTGAGCAAGAAAGGAATGGTAGGGCTGGATGAGGAAAGCGTGGCACTTGGAAGATGGCTGGTTGTTTAGGTGACATGGAATGGATGACATAGGAAGAAGACCAGTGCGAAACTGACTAGCTCTGAGGTTCTGGGCAATTCCTGCAGTTTTCTCCTCTATCAAACGGGAGTAAGAATACTTCAGGTGGCTATGGTGAGGTTTAGAAATAATATACTTAGTGCACGTGTCCCGCTGGAGGCACTCGGTAAATGGCAGCTCTCCTGAGAGTCAATGACCCTGAACACAAGAACAAATCAATTCTGTCTTGGCCACAAGCTACCAGGGCCTTCCCTCTGTTTACTCTAGGGCAGAAGAGGTTGTTAGTCATTCTCAGAATATAAAAAGGCTCAGGGCAGCGATTCTATCCACCTGGTTTGTTGACAGACAATTGCTTTGCCCAGCAGCCAAAGCGGGGGTGCTCAAAAATATACTCTTCGTAAATTTCACTCAATGAGTTTCTATACTGTAAGGAAAGGGAGATGCTCTCATGGACACGTTCTGTAAGAACAAAGCTTTTTTAAAAAAAACCAAACTGATCTGGCAGCTGTTGAGAGAATATGGGACTGAGGGAAGAGCCCAGGTTTTCTGGGCATTGCAATGAGCTGTCAGGATATTAGGGCTGTAGTCCCAATTCTAACACGAAGAATGATGCCTCATCTTCATACCATTCTCTTCAGTTTAGAGAGCCCCTAGGTATGTCTGGCCTGATGGATCCTCCTGTGTGAGCTATCAGGCCAAATAATACTGATAGGGATAGATTAGGATAATTAAATAGTCAGTTTTTAGAAATCCCAGTAGGGGACTAAGGACAGAAAGGGAATTTCAACAGAGTTTGGGAGGTTGTAAGCTAATGACTACTCAAAAGAAGAATCCAGTAACCTAGCAACAATCTATACTACCTTGAAGGAACACCAGGCGTAACCAAGAGCCAGACACACTCAAGCCACAAACCCTGATAATTAAAACACAAGACAATAGATATGGGGCCTGAGTCTTGTTACGTGAAATCAGAGTTAACAGTCCTTGAAGAGTAGCATTTCTGCATGTGGCCAAGACAGAAATATGGGTGAAAGGGGAAAGAAATTAGGTGAAAGGGGACATTATATGGAAACCTGAGATAAATTACCATATTTTAGTATATGTTACCACACTTGCTAATATACGTATGATTTAAATAGCACCATGACAGTCCCGGTTAAACCATATAGGGCCACAGGAGAGACTAATGATGTAAGCCTTGAGATCTGCTGAAGAATGAGTAAGAAGGTGGTCTTCTCTCCTCCTCACTTTTTCTTTGATTATAAAAATGTAGCCCTCCTCATTCTCAGGGCTGCTGTGCTCCTTTGCCAGCCCGCTTGTATCTCTCACAAACGTCCTGTGTTAATAAACTCATTCTTTGCCTGCGGCTTTGCCTCACGCTGAATTCTTTCTGTGATGAGACAAAAGAACCCTAGCTTCAGTAGCAGGTGAGCGGTTTTAATCAAAAGACAGTGGGTTCGAGTCCCCTCCTAGTCAGGGATCATGGATTCAAGTCCCAAGCTGAGTTTTGGCTGGGTTCGAGTCCCATCCGAGAAGGAGTGAGGTTTCAGCAGCAGCCCCATTTTATAATAAGAAGCCAAGAGTCCAAAGGGTTAACAGATTTTCCCAGGATCATACTGATGAATAGAAGCAGAGCTAGAACTCAAACGCAGATCTTTTATTCTTCATAAGACCCTGCCTCTTCTCCCAGATTTTAGCTATATGGTACTAGCATATACCATGGCTCAATACCTAGGTCTGGAGATAGATTCAGTCTCTACCAGTTTGTATCTTCAAGCAAGTCATTTATGCTCTCTGAAACCCAGTTTCTTCTTTAAATGGGGATAATAATGACAGCCCTCAAAAATTACAAAGAGTAGAAGCAATAATGCATATGAAGTAATTAGTACAGTACCTAGCACATAGCAAATGCTAAAAAAATCAGTTATTAATTTTACGATTATCCTTGTTCCAGACTTTGATTCCCATCCTGAAACTAGGAAGGCAGCCATGGAGTAGAAGACAGAACACAGGACATGGCATCTGTTGGAAGACCAGAGTCTGAGCCCTGGCCGGGCTGCTTCTCAGCCATGTGGTCATGGACATGCCATGTCACTGTGGTGACTTAGTCTCTTCAACTCTGAAAAATGAGGCTATTAATATATACCTACTGGAGGACAACCCTGTTGGTGCAGTGGTTAAGAATCTGCCTGCCAATGCGGGGGTCATGGGTTCGATCCCTGGTTTGGGGGGGATCCCACATGCCACAGAGCAACTAAGCCCGTGCGCCACAACTACTGAACCTGTGCTCCAGAGCCTGAGAGCTGCAACTACTGAATCCCGCGTGCCTAGAGCCCGTGCTCTGCAACAAGAGAAGCTACCGCAATGAGAAGCCCGTGCACCACAACGAAGAGTAGCCCCCGCTTGCTACACCTAGAGAAAGCCCACGTGCAGCAACGAAGACCTAGTGCAGCCAAAAATAAATAAATTAAATAAATAAATTAATTAAAATATATATATATATACCTCCTGGAGTCACTGTGAGAATGGAATGAAAAATACAATCCCTTGAAATACTCTGCAAAGGAAAGGTAGTGTGCAGCAGTGAACAGAAATCCAACTACTGCAAACTTTCTCTACTTCTCTATGTTTTAATAATGAAGTATGTTGCCAAACAACCTTCTATCTCACAAGAGTAGCTGAAAACTTGGATCCTTCTTTTGTGACTCAAGGAAGCTGCATAAAACAAAGATATGAGTTTAATCACCCACTCTGGTGCCATCGTTTTTTTTTTTTTTTTTTTGCGGTACGCAGGCCTCTCACCGTTGTGGCCTCTCCCATTGTGGAGCACAGGCTCCAGACGTGCAGGCTCAGCGGCCATGGCTCACGGGCCCAGCCGCTCCGCGGCATGTGGGATCTTCCCGGACCGGGGCTCGAACCCGCATCCCCTGCATCGGCAGGCGGACTCTCAACACACTGCGCCACCGGGGAAGCCCTGCTGGTGCCATCTTGAGGAACTACAAGGAGAGTGGCATAAGCATAGCAAGCACTGCTTTGGAGCAAGGGAGTAAGATGAAAGAGAGGAAGTGATAATTACCTGGACCAAAAAAGGGTGGAAGCTTCAGCAGAGTTGGCACAGGCTCATTTTGGGGGGTCATCTCAGCAGTGAAAGAGAAGGGCAGCTAGCACTGATGTGTGCTTGCCTAAGTTAATAGCTGGAGAACGACTAATGAGTACTACAGCTGAATCTTTGTGGCAAGAGATAAGACCCATGCTGCCTCGAACACAGACAGGCACTAGGGAGTGAGCTCACTTGATTTAGTGTCTACCAAGATGCCTGGGAACTCTGGTGGTTCTAAGAAGACACTCAGTTCCTAGGGAAACCATTGACTTGGGAGAACATGGCCCATTCTCTTGCAAAACCATGACCCCCAACATATGTAGTTGATCTTTGAGTGAGATTTCTTGTACAAGTAAAGCCAAAGCAAAAAGAAGTTGACTCTTCATTTGAACTCATCTCCAAGTAGAAGACTTCACATCTTTTTTTTCAGGCTCTCCAGCAGGACCTAGCTGAACCATCATCACTACCTCTCAACACTGCAAAAAGAAAACAAACCAACTCTCTTTTCCACCTAGCAGTTACCTCTGCTTTATACAGCCTCCCTAAGGCAACAAGTGCTGGATCCAGTTTGGCAAATGCTTCTGAGAAATATATCCTCCGACCCAGGCGAGATCTGATATATGGAGCGAAGTCCACCTTTCACGTTTATCTTGTTACTTCTGTCATGTAGCAACACATTGTCTGAAATTTGTCTTGCTATTGGGACACTTTGACTTGTAGCTGCTTCATCAAATGTAAATCGTGTGTCTCCTTTGGACTGTGAACAACAAATTCTAGGGTAACAAAACAAAAGGTAAAATCTCCCCATAGAAAGTAATCCAAATGCCTCATGGCCCCTCCCCATAAGGAGTTTTTATTATAATTAAAACCAAACAAAGTGTCCACATGTAAACTAAAGGACTATTCAGAGGGCCATTGCCAATAAGCATTGGAGACGGAAGGACATGGAAAGATGCTGGGCCCGGTGTTTCGTCTATAATATAATCATAGAAATACTTCTTCATGTTCTACCTTGTAAATATGATCAGAGGATTAATGAAATACTGTTAAAGGTATGTGACAGACGTATATATCTACATCTAACTCGAAGTACATGAAAATTTTGGAGGTATAAAGATGGACATGAAGGTGACAACTACTTCCAAAAAGTGGACTGAATATCTTTTTCCATATGGGATGGGTGAGCATGATAAAACAGAATACTAAGGTCTTGGTGCAAGCCAGTACTTGTAAATTATTTCATACTTTCGAGCTAGAGAAACCTTCTGAGACCGTTCTCGTCCAGCCTCAGACATCAGGCTCTTACTCTGCCTTAGCACCAACCTCCAATAGTTATTCAGTCTCTGCTCAAACACTTCAGGGGAAAGGGAGATGAGTACTTCACTTAGCAGCTGCAGTTATCACAATCCTAGTTAATTTGAAAGCTTTTCTTTCGATTGCTAGATAGGTCCTGCTGTAACAATTCCCATTGTTCTGGATCTGGCCTTTAAAGGCTCCCTCCTCCCGCACAATAAATCTTTGATGTTGAACTTCCAGCAAATCCTGATTCTTAGTAAGGTATTGAAAAGCTGGGGATACTCAAAACACAGTAGGTGATTTGTAAAAATCACAAAATTTGAGTGATGTTGTAAGAGTATACTTAACATCTGGGCTTCCAAGAAAAATGATATCCTACTCTTCTGGTAAGGGCAAAGTAAGAAGACAGCCCTAAGGCCTGTTTGGATGTTATTAATATCAACGCATAAAGAGAAACACTTGCAGGACCTGTCTGTCTGGTTCTGACTTCAGCTTACACTCCAATGTCCTTTTTATTCACTCTATGAATATTTAAACAAAACCAAACAACCAGTATTTATTAAGCACATAATATTCTCTCTTAGATTTTTAGCTTTTACCTTTCAGTGTCTTGGGTAGTAAATGCAATTGCAGTATTTGTAACATCTCAGAGGTCTCATCAAATCTGTTAATATTCCTTTGAGATCTTTCTAGTACTTCTCTGTGCTTAACAGGAAACCAGTTTCAGATACCTGGTTTCATATAGCCATGAAAGGGTAAGAAAAAGATATCTGGAGACATGACTAGGGATTATCCTTCATTCCTTGACCCTGAGACCTGTATTATCATAAGCATTAATCCAGCGGTCCCCAACCTTTTGGGCACCAGGGACCGGTTCCGTGGAAGACAATTTTTCCACAGATGGGATGGGGGTGTGGGGGAGGGTTCAGGCAGTAATGCGAGCGATGGGGAGTGATGGGGAGCGGCAGATGAAGCTTCGCTCACTCACCCGCCACTCACCTCCTGCTCTGTGGCCCAGTTCCTAACAGGCCACGGGCTGGTACCAGGGGTTGGGGACCCCTGCATTAATCTTTTCAGTTTCAAAATTGACCAGTTATCAAAACTATCCTGGAAGGCAGCCTTTACTTGTCAAAACTAGCATCAGTAGAACACAGACAAATGCATAAATTTTGCTAGATCAAAGGAAGATAAAGTGTTGTTAAAACTACAGACTCTGCAGTCACATTGCCTGGGATCGCCTAACTAGTTGTGTGACATTGGACACATTACTTAACTTCTTTATGCTTTAGTTTCCTCATCTGTAAAATGGAGATAATAATAAGAGAACTCACCTATTGCTTCTAACAGGTAATTTATATATTTCCATTGGGTGAGCTTTAGTCAAATCCAGGGTGGTGGTCCCTAGCTCTTGGAGGGATGAGTGTAATCTAGCAGAGAAAGCCAAGCCTCTGAATCAAGAGACCTGACTTCAAGTCTTCTACTAACAGTGACTCCCCCAAATCACAGATCAAACCACTTAGCACAGTACTCAAAGCTCTTTACCATCTGACCCCAGCCTACTTTCTTAGCCACACTTGCTGTCACTTCCTATTTCTTCTCTGTATGTTCTGCCCATCAGACTACTTGCAGTTGCCCAAAATATTAGGGACATATGAATCACTGTAAGTTTGTGTGTGGTATTTCCTCGATAGAATCTCCTCCTTACTCTCTTCCTGCTTCTTCAATAAGTGCCCTCGCTTCTACCCGTGACTGTATTACCGCTCTCT
This sequence comes from Delphinus delphis, assembly GCF_949987515.2. NCBI lineage: Eukaryota > Metazoa > Chordata > Mammalia > Artiodactyla > Delphinidae > Delphinus > Delphinus delphis. Next base: position 144,204,712 of record NC_082685.1, on the reverse strand, counting down.
CCTCCACTAGACTGTGTGCTTCTGGAAGGTAGACAGTGGTCACCTTTTCATCTTGGTGCCTAGCATAGCATCCAACATGGTGGGCAGGCAAGAGCTGCTTGCAAATGATTGAAAGAATAAATGAATATGTTTTACGAAAGTCTCTTAAGAACGGTGATCATAATAGGGCTCCTTTCTCCGTTAGAAAAATACATGAGGGCATCACTTTGAATATAAACTAATAATACAAGATATACTATCAATGAAACCTTGACTAAAGACATGAGTGCAATATAGCCTTAGGCCACTCCTACACTCCTTTGAAAGCCTGAAAAAAACATTCAAGTGGCAATTATTTTATGTGTCCCTGGAAATGTCAGTGGAAATTCCTCTGTTAACAGAGCATCTGTCTTCTGACAATATGGGGGATGGTGCATAATGACCCCATTCGTGGTTTTGCTCTTAAACACATTATAAATCCCTGATGACCTCTCACTGTCAGCTGTGTCCTGGATAGACCCCACCCCAAAGGGCAGTGGGGACAGGAGAGGATCTGAGTTAACCACATCTTTCATCTGGCCCTGGAAGGAGCACCAGTTACGAGGCCACCTTGTTGACATGTTGCCTCATATACTCCCTGGTTTGAGAACAATCCTTTTAGAAAGACTGAGCTGTCCTTTTCAACAGGCAATAGAAAACTCAAAGTAGATTCTTGTGCTATAGAGGTTGGGCTTTTGGTAAAATATGGTTTAAAAAAATCTTTAGGTACCATCAAATATCTGGTTATGCCAGAGGTGACAGTGGTGACAGAAGATGCCTTGCTCAGCAGGACGTTTTCCTGAGGATGTAACTAGCAAGACCCACTAAGTAGAAGAAAAGAGGTGAGAGACCAACATTTCTTGAGCTCCTACCATGGCAAAGTGTCATTAGGTTGTGTTTGAAATCATCACAAGAAGGCAGATAGCATCCTATGGTGCCAAAACTTTGGATCATTCTGCCCATTTGTGGTCTGAAGTATTGTCCACCACTCATGGTGCAGAGGGAAGCAGATACCTACTAAATGATGGTCCAGTGGCTGGAGGGGTTAATGTAGATCTGATGGGGGCTTTGTGCTAGTCTAACACAGCTTTGCTAATAAGTGTCAAACATCTGTGTCAAGACAGCAATAATTTATATGGAGTATTAGTGGGACTAACTTCTTGAATATGGTTTCCTAATAGCAAGGATCCTCTTTTCATCTAGTGGGAAAACATGGGAAATTTGAGCCTTTACCAAGAGCTCGGAATTGCTGTACTAAATATTTTGGGCAGGTAGTTAATCTTTCTCTCCTTGAACCTTTCTCTTTGTTTGGTATCCTTGGTGTCCTAAGCCAATATTGAGAAAGTTGAGATTGATTTTTCTGAGGGTCATTAAGAGAACAACACAGCTCTTATTTTTATTGGTTGTGATAAGAAAAATCATCAAGATGAGGACATGCGTGTTTCTTAGAAACACTGTTTTATGGGACAATGTTTTCATGGTACTTTAGGGAATATATTTTTCAAAGGCTAATTGTGTGAAACTTTTCTCTCAAAAGAAGATTGGAAATGAACATTGTTGTCTTACTTCTGGATTAGAAAAGTATCCTGGGCTGAGAGTATATAATACATACTCATAAGCAATGATGAAATGCTTAGTTACATTTTGAATCTTATGACTAGGGTAGATCTATTTCCTGAGGGAGCAGGTTTTGGGATTTTTCATTGTACACAGCAGAGGGTACCTACAAAATGCCCATAGAGCTGTGCTGAGATTTAGTCTTAAGTTTCTGAGCCTTTTGGTGTCATTCTTCAAAGACTCTCACCTCTTCAATCTTAGCATCCCCAAGAAGCAATGCAATATAATTCCAGAGTCAAAAGCTTTCCTGGTAGACATAAAGAACATAATGCTAAGAGATTAAAAAATACATTTGTATGAGAGTCAAAAGATTTTTAAACAATATAGGAGACTCTTCCCAATTCCAAAGACTGGACTCACCATTTCCATACAGGACAGTGGTAGAGGTCAAAGGGAGAATTTGAATTACCCAGTGTAGGAGATTGTGTCTTACACATCTCTATATGGCTAACTTCTAGAATGTGCCTGATACGTCACAGGACCTCAGTGAAGATTAGTTGACTTGAATTCAAGTGTCACTCAGAGATGATAATGCCACATCTTTCCAGACATACACCTAATCACCTTTTTAAGAAAGCAACAAAAATATGATTAACTACCTTCCTCTCACCACTTTCCCCAGGACATTTGGTCATCTGTAAAAGGGTTTTCTTGGTGAGACAGCACTTGAAAATGCTAAAGAATTCTAGAGGGTTCATTATGTATTTGCCGTTATTTATGTGTAAAATAGAGAAACATGTTAGTTGTTCATACAAACTTGGATTTGATTAAACTGAAGGTATAGTCAAGATTTGTGGGGGAAATATATAGAATGATAAAATCTTAAAACTGTAAAGAATTTAAAAAGACACTTACTGGATTTCTGGAGAGATGTCCCTATTTTTGATTACTTGTAAAGACATGGGGTGGAGGAGGGGAGAGAAGGAAAACTAAAAAATACCCCAAACCAAGACCTTCAGTCAGTCTATAGTCAGAAACTTGAAATGTTAAGATGAACATAACCCATGGCACTGAATTGAGAATCATCATTATTAAGCAACATGTGATTTGCTGCTAGAAACAAAGCCAAACTGTTGGCTTCAAAGAAGGTAGGGAGTGTGTTCGTCCCTTTTCTGAAAACTGTACAGCTATCCCTCTGCTAAATGGAGCCATCTTCAACCCAGCTGGGTGCCCCTTCCATATCTGTATAAAAATCTCAATCCCCAGAAATCAATGAAGTTGGATGTTACAAGACTGAGTAGTGGCACAATGAATCCTGGAACACATTCAATAAGAAAAGGCTACAGGGGAGAAAGGAAGAGCCCATGGAAGAAGGGCTTTCTAAAGATGATGAATTTTTGTGTTCTCTATTTTGAGTGCAGGAGAATAGACAGTGGGGGAAGAGAAGGTCCTAAATCAATACACAGAGCTCTATCAGTGGCATTCTTGTCAGGAGCTGATCTTGAACTAGGACATGTCATTCTGCCCTCCAGCTGTGGACCAGAAAACTTACAGCCCAGTACATATTGAGCAGGTCCAGGAACACACTGCACATGCTATGTGTTCACAAATATTGGGTCTAAGGAGATTTATTTTCATTCCTGGATGAATAAACATGAAAAATAAGTAGCATAGCTAGTGGAAAAAGTGCATAACAAGGGAACTGAAACATCACCTCAAAGACAATTTTAGAAAACTGTTTCTCACCCTCAATGGATGTAGATAAAGGACACTGTGGAAAAGGACAGGCAGCCATTCCGAGATAAAGGGATGAAAGAAGAAAAGGTGCTGGGTGAGATAAGGAGGGATTGTAGGGAAGCAAAAAAGGAATAGCATTAATAATAGCATTAATATGTCCACTGAAGGCGGTAAGAGGTAAAGCTGACACTATAAGAAACAGAATCAGACACTCCCTAAAATATAGAAGCTGTACACATTGTACTCCCTAAAAGGAATAAACATGGTAAGAGATGGTAGATACATAAAATGGGGAACAGAATCAAATCAGTGTTAGTTTGTACTCATGAAAAAGAGAAGAGTTATCACCATGAGATACCACTACATACCCAATAGGACAACTAAAATGAGAGTAACAACACTGTATGGTAGTGGGGCTATAGGACAGCTGAAACTCACATGGCTGGTAGGGGTATTTTACACAACCACTTTGGAAAACTGTTGGTAGCTTCTTACCAGTTAAACCTATTCCCACCCTTTGACCTCAAAATTCTACCCCAGGTAATTAGTTATACAAAAGAAGTGAAAAATATGTCCACAACAGCCCTTATGAGAATATCAATAGCTCCAAACTGGAAATAGCCCAGGTATCCACAAATAGCAACATCAATAAACAAAATGCAGTGTATTCATATAATAGAATTCTACTCAGCAATGAGTGAAATGAATTACTGATATAAGCAATAACATGCACAAATCTCAAAAAACATTAGAAAAAAGTGAAAGAAGTCTCATACACAATATTGTAAGGTCCCATTTATATGATATGCAGAACAGGCAAAACTAATCTAAGGTGATGGAAATCAGATCAGTGGTTACTTCTGGTCGTTCGATTGCCTCGGAAAGAACATGAGGGAATTTTCTGGAATGATGGAAATGTTCTGTATCTTGATAGAGATGTGGGTTACTCAGATATTTGCATTTGGTAAAACTGCTAAAACTATACACTTTAGAATCTTTGTATTTTATCAGATGTAAATTACATCTCTAAAAAAAGCATTCAAATTTTAAAAAATATATTTTAAAGAAGAAAATATTCTTTTCCATTATAGGTTATTACAAAATATTGAATATATTTCCCTGTGCTATACAGTAAACCGTTGTTATTTATCTATTTTACATTTACTAGTGTGTATCTGTTAATCCCGAACTCCTAATTTATTCCTATCCCCCGTTCCCCTTTGGTAACCATAAATTCGTTTTCTATGTCTGAGTCTGTTTTGTAAATAAGTTCATTTGTATCCTTTTTAAGACACAACATTGTAATTCAACTATACCTCAATTAAAAAAAAAGAGAAAGAGAATAAAGAAAATATAACCAAAGAAATATTCAAAATTATAAAAATTTTTTAAAAAACCTTCCCAGTGCTAATGCAAGATCTGACTCTGGAAATTGAATTGATTTGGCAAGTACTATGCAAAATCAGTAAAAAGAGCTCACACCTAGATACATTATGATAACATATTTGAATTAGAATGTAAAACCCATAAAATCCAGGAAGAAAAGCTGGTGACTGAGAGACAAAAATGTGGATGAGCTCAGATTTTTCTACCACATGACTAAATACGAAAGGCAAGAAAGATGGTGAGATAAGAATTCTATACCCAGACAAATCATTATGCTGAAATCTGACAGAAATTTGTTCATGCTAAGCAAGGGATTAAAAAAAAATATATATGACCTACTTGCCCTACTTACAATAATTCTTGAAGACATCTTTTAGCTGCCTGAGAGATGAATTAAAATAAGAAGTCAAAAGTAAGTAACTTGTGTTGTAAAATGACAATAGCTATGGACACAGAAATCAGATAACCATAGAACTGTCCAGGAATATAATGTAAATGATTACCTGCTGAGCAGGTAAAATAATTCATGAAAGAGAAGTCATGTAATATAAAATACCGACAGTAACTTGAATGAAAATGTTAAATTATTCTTATAAATACTGAGAAAAGGGTTGGAAGGAAGTAAAAATGGATTAAACTTCTCATCTGTGAGGGGGTAATTCAATCACACCATTTCATTCTGAACTTGATTAGAAAATGGATGTTCCTGTCTTTGACCTTGGTAAGCATAAAGTATAGGTAGAAACGTTTTGAAAAATCTTAAGTGCAATCATTTGTAGAAATAAAAAAAGAATGACAGTCCTCTAAATTATTGGAAAAAAAGAATAGCAAAACCAAACCATAGTCCACATGGCAAAAAGATAGAGATAAGGATGCACAAAATATTGAAAAAAGTAAGATCAAATTAATATAATTTTGACTGTCATAACAGATGTAAATTTCCAAATGAGAGAAGAATACTTCTGAGGTCAAATGAATTTTAGAAATGCTCAAACTCAGTAGAATGTTTCTTTACTGCAGATCTCAGACGCTCAACACATTAATATAAATAATGAACCCCTGAGGGACAGGATTTCATTTGGAGCATTTCCCAAGTTTATTTTATTAGTTCTCACAGAATGTACTTTGAACCGTGTTAAACAAAGAGGCATTCTTCTTAAAATTGGTATTAAGAAGCTCACTGTTATCATTATTATTTACTAGAAATTATAATCAATATTGTAAGACATCAAATAGAAATTAGATGCAACTATTAGAAGGAGAAAAATTATCACTATTTACAGACACCATGATTACAAACTCTTATAATCAACTAAAAACTCATAATTAATTACAATGAGTTAAATAGATGGAAAGAAAATATACACACATTAGTATTTTTCCTATATTTCAGTAATATTGGAGAGAAGATATGGAAAAAAGATCCATTCATAATGAAAAACTAAAATTATAAAATGCATAAGAATAACCCTAACCCTCCTACATGTGAGGGCCTATATGAAAAAATTTGTAAGGTTTTGACAAGAAATATAAAAGATAATTCAAATAAGTTCAATGCTTCCTGATGGGCTGACTCAATACTAAAGACAATGCCATTTCTTCCACAACTGAACTACGAGTTTATCACATTCCCAATCAAATTACCAATGGGAAATTTTATGTGTGTGTGTGCGCATACGAGTGTGTGTGTATATGTAAACACACACATACACACATACACACATATGTATTTACCCACATATATGTTATATATATGCATATACTCTTCAAACTTTTCAAAATCATTTTTGAATTTATCTAAGAGAACACACTGGCAAGAGTAGATTTTGAAAGTAAAAAGTGATCAGAGGGTACATGCCCCACCGGTTTAAATGTTTCATAAAACTCAAAACCAGTAGATACAGTGATGCTGTATCTTGGGTCAGTGATGCTGGCCCAAGAATGGACATAACAATAAACCTAAATAAATCATTTTGCTTTAGACAGTATGATGTGCATAAGAACGTAATATATACAGCTGAAGCACTGCTTTTCAAATGAAGAGGCATGAGCTACGCAGCACATTCCCTGCCCATCATCATTACCTCTCTCCTGGACCATGGCAGCAGCCTCCCCAAGGGTCCTCTGCTCATACTGTTGACCGCTGCTCCCCTCACCCCATGGCACATGCACACACACACACACACACACACCCGTGCTCTAAGCACAGAGCGCATTTAGCATTTAGGTGACTGAACCTTCACACATACTGCTTCCTCTGCCCCAGTTCACATTGTCATTGTCACTTCACTCTCAGCTAGGAAGCTGCTTTCTTCCAGAAGCCTTCCCTTACCCCCAAACTCCAGATTAAGTGTCTCAAACACTCTGTACTTCCCTTGCATAGCTTACAATAAGCTATATTATGTATAAAATGGCCTGCGTTTTGTTTGTCTGTCTCCCTCATTAGGCCGTAAGCTCTGAGGAGGCAAAGTCATTCTGTCTCGTTTTCTGTTTTATCCCTAGTATCTTGCTTAGTGCCTAAACACACAGCGCTCTATAAGTACCTGTTGAATGAACAGCTAAAAAGTAATCACAAAGGAAACATGTGATAGACTTCGAGCCACAAAAATTTACAAATTTGTTTGTCAAAAATATTTTCAACAGAATTAAAAGACAATCACCAAATCAGGGAAAATAGAACAAATATTATAGAAAACAGATTGATATCCTCCAAATATTGAGAGTTCATTTTTAAAAATTAAGAAAAGTTTTTTTAAGAAAACAAAACAACCCAATCCAAAATTGGGCAGAAGACCTAAATAGATGTTTCTCCAAAGAAGACATACTGATGGCCAAGAAGCACATGAAAAGCTGCTCTACATCACTAATTATTAGAGAAATGCAAATCAAAACTACAGTGAGGTATCACCTCACACCAGTTAGAAAGGGCATCATCAGAAAATCTACAGACAACAAATGCTGAAGAGGTTGTGGAGAAAAGGGAACCCTCTTGCACTACTGGTGGGAATGTAAATTGATACAGCCACTACGGAGAACAGTACGGAGGTCCTTAAAAAACTAAAAATAGAATTACCAAATGATCCAGCAATCCCACTACTGGGCATGTACCCAGAGAAAACCATAATTCAAAAAGACACATGCACCCCAATGTTCATTGCAGCACTATTTACAATAGCCAGGTCATGGAAGCAACCTAAATGTCCATCGACAGACGAATGGATAAAGAAGATGTGGTACATGTATACAATGGAATATTACTCAGCCATAAAAAGGAACGAAATTGGGTCATTTGTAGAGATGTGGATGCATCTAGAGACTGTCATACAGAGTGAAGTAAGTCACAAAGAGAAAAACAAATATCGTGTATTAACGCATGTATGTGGAACCTAGAAAAATGGTACAGATGAACCGGTTTGCAGGGCAGAATTGAGACACAGATGTAGAGAACAAACATATGGACACCAAGGGGGCAAAGCCGCGTGGGGTGGTGGTGTGATGAATTGGGCGATTGGGACTGACATGTATACACTGATGTGTATAAAATTGATGACTAATAAGAATCTGCTGTATAAAAAAATAAATAAAATAAGATTCAAAAATTAAAAAAAAAAAGAAATCACGTTAGAAAAAGAAAAAAGAGAAGAAAAAAAGAAGGTCCCAATCACTGGCCACTTTGTAAAGTAGGCCTTCATGAATTACCATTGTGGGGAGAAATTGTTTTACACTTGAACATGTATTCATCAAGTTCTTACATACACAGTCTCCTGATTACTTTGGTGAGAATCCATAAGCATTGCTTATGCTCCCGTTGAAGATTTCCCTAAGCCACAAGCAACTTCTGTTTTAAAAGGAATCCACAACCTTTAAATTATTACATTTTGATCATGCCTTAGATTTCAAAGTATTCCCCGTGTACATTACTGATGTTCACCTTAACAACCTAACATAGGACATTTGGAGCCCATGTTACTGCAGTTCCTAAACCTATTTTAGTCTCTTACAGATTTTCGCTACTGGATTCTTACTACACATTTGTTCTCAAATGAAATTATATCACTAATCACAATTATGTTTAAGAAATCAGAAATAAACGGAAAGAACCCAAATTAAATAGCGAATAATAATAAGCATCTAAACCCGACAGTTCCTTCTGGTGCACACACTGCAATCCAAGTGTGAAGCCCCCTCCACGTGGCCGAAAGAAGCCAAGCACTTTGCCTTCATTAATTGTTTGGCCTTCCAAGTGGGTCAGTGAGTCACAAACCCCATATCATTTCATTGCTCAGAAATGGAAACAGGCCGGCTTTATTAGGTTGGTTTTCAATCCTCGGTGCCTAGGGTCCAGCTCTTGCAGAGCCCAGTCTCTGGCCATTCAGGGCTTTGTCCAGTCTGAGGCCAGTCTGACAGGCTCTCTAGCAACAGCGGGGAGCAGTGCTTTCCCCGGCAATGTGAGTTTTTGCGGCACATTAACTGCCTTCCCTCTTATGCTTGCCAGTGGTGCTGATATATTTCTGAACTTTTCCATTTTCCTTGGCTTTACTAGAGGAAGAACAGGTACTTCTGCCTTCACCTCATTTCTCAGAATTTCACACTGCCCAACGGGCTCTGATTTGCCTGTGGCATCAAAGGTAAGGCAAATGGAGAAGGTATATTCAGCTGATCGCCGAGCTTCATCTCTCTTGAGTCTTCCCGGATACTTATCAGATCTGGGTACCAAAGGCTCATAACCCAGCTCCCCGGTTAAGTATTTGGGAAGAACAATGGCCTTGAAAGTATGCCATTTGTGGTTGGATGTACAAAGCACCAAGTCAACAAACTATCTGTTATCATTCCAGAGCCTTCCCTCCATGTGTGACGCACGGTTCAAACCATCCACATATGGGGGGTCACGGGAGAAAGGAACGAGCTTGTTCTGAGGACGAACTATAGACTATAGGTCATCCATTATCTTAGTCTATCCTCAAAATAATCCTGGAATAGGGCATTATCTTCATTATCTTATTCTTACAAATAAGGAGACTAACACTCGAAAGAAGTTAAGCAAACTTTCCATGAGTCACATACCTACTCTGAGGCACAGCCTCAAAGCAGATTCAGCAGAAAGAAGGAATATGCTGCTTCTGTATCCAGAGAAGGTAACTTCTTTTATAAGGGTTGCCAAGCGGAAGTGCCATGTTGGTCTGCTGGTGCAAGAAGGAAGGGAAACGGTTGAACTGAGTGGCCCATACAAGGACTTCTGAGGACCTCACAAGCTTACTAATGTGTGCTAAGCTCGCACTCAACACTTACTCCATGACTTGGAATTTTGCCTCGCTGCCTGTACCTTTGTTGGCCTCCCAGTAAGCCATGAATTCTCTGATGAAAGTGATACTCCCATGAATCGGGTGCTTCCTTGGTGCCAAGTGTTTTTACATACTTCATCTTGTCTTATTTTCCCAACAACCCTGCAATGTAAGTTTTAGTGTCCTCACTGTACAGATGAGAAAGTAAGGCACAGGCAGGCAACTAACTTGCTCCACAGCCTTGTCCCTGAAAGGGTAGAGCTGACATTTGTGCTGAGTCTATCTGATTCTAGTGAAAGTTCTCATTGGCAAGACACACACGAGACTCTTACTCAGAGGGCAAGTTCCAGGTTCTTACAAGATCCTAATTCACTGATGTTTAGAAATAAGAGTAAGGGCTGGGCTTCCCTGGTGGTGCAGTGGTTGAGAGTCTGCCTGCCAATGCAGGGGACACGGGTTCGTGCCCCGGTCCGGGAAGATCCCACATGCCGCGGAGCGGCTGGGCCCGTGAGCCATGGCCGCTGAGCCTGCGCATCCGGAGCCTGTGCTTTGCAACGGGAGAGGCCACAACAGTGAGAGGTCCGCGTATTGCAACAACAACAAAAAAGAGTAAGGGCTTACTTTTGGCACCGAGGGCTTACTTTTAACTCAGCTGGATAACAACAAGGCTTCCATACTTGTAATATTACACGTCAGCCGCAGAGGAAACTACTGCCACGTGTGATTGGAGGTCTTCACCTGCCCCAAATATGTTTCTCCCACCTAGCTGCTAGTAGTTCTCACCAGTATAGATATTAGGTTGAACCATTGCTATTAAACTGCAAATGCTGGGAGTGTTCACTTCTTGAACTATGGGGGCCTGAACGGCTGACCAAGTTCTTTAATACATTCTTAGGAACATTCCGTTCAGAGGAGCATGGTGTCTGACAGAGGAAAGCAGACAATAGAGTGTGAGTGGGGACACAAAAATTGGGGGGCTTACATGGGGGCATCTTAGTGTGGTAGGTGGAGACAAAGGGGAATTCTTTCTGGAACAAAGTAAGATGATAGTTCAGGAGAGATGAAATAAGGAAGTGAACGCATTTCTTAGGCCTTCCATGCTCTCCTGTGTGATCCACTAGAGAAGACATGCATATAATGGTCATTAGTGAGTGATGACCATGGACAAGCTGTGCCCTAGGTCAACACAAAAGATGGCACTGAGGCTCGGGGAATGCCGGGAGGAGCTTATACCACCAGCTTTCTGAAAGTGGGCATGTGTGGCAGCTTTGGGAGCTAAGGGAACCCCAACATCCCTAAGTCCCTGCAGAAGTCTGAGCCCAAGAAGGCTGAGACCCCAGGACTCTTATCCCGATACTTAATGACTCCATCTGGATTATTTGTAAACTCACCACAGAAAATACATGTCCACCAATACCCAGGGTGGGCATCTCATGTAATTGCATCTTCTCCTCTGTACTTGGCAGGTGAACCCTCCTCTGAAAATACTGCTGTGTATCCTCTAATAATACACTTGAGCTGAGATAGGAAGTTCCAGGTTCAATAAGGAATCAGTGCTGGTAGGACTGGGAGGTCCATAATAGAATGTAGGTTCTGGCTTCCCAGAGCACAGCATCTCATGTGAAATAACAAAAAAAGGACACCTAGCCTATATTTATATACATAGTGTATTTTTGCAAAGGTATAGGATATTTTTATAATAATATGAGTGATTGCCTTTGGGGGCACTGGGTAGCCATGGGACAGGAGAAGGAAGGCCTATTTTTTATTGAATATTCTTTCTTACCTTGAATTTTAAACCTTATACAAAAATAAATAAAAAATTTAAAAGTCACAGATAACAATGTTATGGTTTCAGCGATGTCCTTTGAAAAGTAAAATAAGAAAAGTTTCCTAAAAGAAAAAGAAAACTCTTCTGGTCAAACTCCAAATGAGGCAATGGCGTCACCCCTATGGTCACATAGCTTCCATGACATTTTTCTGATCTTTGAATGACTTGGTTTTAAGACGTATCTACATTTGATACACATTCACTCTCACTTTCTGCTGAGCATTTAATCAAAGCCATCCAATAAAGGAGGAGTTTACCTTACAGATTTGAAGATAAAATTAAAAAAGAATGATGCTGTTTGCAGAATTCTGGGCTATTTGGAGGATATTCAAAGGCCTGAAATGGCTTTCAAGCTTTCTGTAATTAATTGATGTTCCACTGAAATCTTCCTAACTTCAGTAAGATGATAGCCTAATGCAAATGCAACTATATTTCTTTGACTCCTTTGTAGTTTTGAATTTGGAAGTTAATATAACCATAGGAAATATCTGTCATGTATATCATTTTAAAATAACACGTTTATTGAAAGTCAAACAGTTGAATGAGCAGATTGATGATTTGATTAGGTAAATTCAACAATTCCCATGATTGCACATCAATCTGAATAGAAAGCTACCCTATGGCAACTGGAGCAAAAAAAAATGCCTTCTATTTAATTAAAATACATAACAAGCTAAAACTTCTAGAAGAGGAATTTTGCCACAATTACTGCCTTTATAGTCATTGCTGGAGAATTCATTAGTGGAGTTAAAGAAACTTTAATGAGCTTCTTTGTAAAAACCTCCATTCTGTTAAATTCATTGTCATTACCACCATTGGGAAGAGGGGAAGGTCTGTTACTTTCACGCTGATTATTGGAAAACCAAGTCACTTGAGAGAAGACTTTCCTGGAGCCGATATTCAGTAGAAGGTACAGAAGGCAGCATGACCTCCTATGTTCACCAGACTTACTGAACTTCTAATAATACAACTCTAGGGAGACTCTTCAATATTTTTAAAGCAAAACTGTGATCACAACTGAATTAATGACTCCTTTTCGGTTAGTTTCTGAAGGCCAGCCTCAGATGACCTGAAGAACTACTAGAATTTGCTGCAGGGCTTACTGAGTAACTTTGGTATTTTCCATCCTTTGAGAGGGGACAGGTAGGTGGGTACAACTACAGGAACTATGCATAGTGGGCAGAAGAGGCGGTGTGGAGAAGAGGGAGCATTTCCTCAAGAGTCCTCTAGTGTCAGCACCTTTGTCCAGCCAGTTCCCTTGGTGGGCATTTATCCTTCCACCTTGGCAGATGGAAGGCGGTTCAGATGAGACGCCCTCCTGGAGGCGGCTGGATCATCCAGCCTCTGAATTATGCCATTTCCCCAGCAGTCCCACTCCTGGAAGCCCTGCTCAGTTGAAGTGCCCCCTAGTGGTACCTTTAGGTTTTTGCAAGAGAAACAAGTTTAATTCCGAAGTCGCAGCTTCAGTGATATAGGAAAGACCGAAAAGGAGATCCATGGAAAGTGGTACAGCCAAGCTCTGCAACCAGACTCTTCAAAACCTGGCTTTGCGACTTACCAGCTGTGTGATTTTGGGTGAATGACTTAAACTATTTTTTTGCCTCATTTCTTCTTTTATAAAATGATAATAATGAGGACACTAACTAAAGGATGGGTAGGAGGAATAAAGGAGTTAAAACGTGAAATTCTTAAAACAATGCCTTGATATATATAGTAAGTGCTCATTAAATGCTTGCTATTATGATGTTAGAGTTTATATGGAGAAACTGACCAACTGCAAAAGGCCACGTGTAAATGTCCAACAGCATGAAGGGCTCAGTTAATATAGCCCAAGAGTCAAAATACTCGGAAAAGAAATAAGCTAGCAATGTGAATGTGACATTTCCAGCACTAACGAAAAGCACACTAATCAGAAACATCAAAACCCATCAGAACAGTCTTAACGAGACAGGATGAAATTTTTCTGGTTAGGAGGTAAAAAAACAACGAACAGGAATTTCTCCTTGGACAGGAATTTGGTTTTTTCCCTGCTTAAATAGGTTAAGGCCAAAATCCCCCATGTTTTCAAATAACCCTAAATGTTTTTCCATTTTGGTTCAAAACCAGTGGCCCAAGTCGAGACAGGGCAGGGGCAATGATCTCAGACAGGACTAGGTCTGGTATCACTTTCACTGGCCTTATCCATCTGAAAGCCATGTTGGCCCTACCCCCACATCCTGAATCCAACACTTCTTCTACCCACTGCTACCCCTTAACTGCCCCAGCATCACCTCTTGCCGGACTTCCTCACCAGCCTCCCAAGCTCTCCCTCTGCTTCCAGTCTACAATGCACTCTACACATAGGAGCCTGAGAGACCTCTAAAATACAGTGTAAGACACATTACTCCCCTACTTAAAAGCTCCCAGTGATTTCCTTAAAGCACTTAATCCTAATTCCATGCATGACTTCAGGCCCTCAGGGCTGTTTTCCTGTCTGACTCTATCCCTTCCTCCCTAAGTGTCCAGCCACACCGGTCTCCTTTCTGTTTCCTGAACACGCCAAACCTTTTCCAACCTCAGGGCTTTTGCTCTTGCTGTTCCCTCTGCCTGGTTCTTTCTCCCGATCTTTGCGTGGCTTTCTCTTCAACGCTGATGCACTAGCTCAAATGCCGCCTCTTCAGAGAGGGCAACTCCTGTAAACCTATTGAAGGCAGCCCTCATTGGTCTGATCCCTTTACCTCACTGCGTTTTTCTTCATAGCACTAAGTGATTTTAGTTTATTTATCTGTTTCTTAGTATGGATATCTGTTTCCTCTCACTGCAATGTAAACTTCAGATGAACAAGAACATCATCACTTTATCCTGTAACGGTCCCTGGCACAGAGCAGACCCTCTATAAATATTAGTTGAGCGAATAACAATTGCTGTTGCCCATGATGCTTGGCTAAGAGCAGACCTTTGCCTATCCTTCCCTCTGCAACCTCCTTAACACCTTCTCAGCTCCTAATCCTGCAATCTCAGCACTCCAGAAAAGTGGAGTGGTCCATCCTCCCCCCTCCCCCCACATCTAGCACAAGAACTTGGTTACTTTTGGGTATTCATACGACCTTCTGAGAAGGGTTGGCGTCTTAGACTTAACCGGACCCTGGATAATTATTCTCAGATTGATTCTAGAATCACCTTCCATAACCTAAGTTCTTCTCTATTTAGTGTGACTTGTAACTGGCTCTTTCCAAACCCAGATTCATGACTCCTTTAGCCCGGTCTGAGGCTGGTGGCCTCTGCAACACAAATGTTTTCCTGAGACCGAGAGAGTTTTACACAACCTAGTTAGTTCTTGGCCAATTCACCTAATAAAGTCTACCCAATAACAGAGAATACTGCTGTAATTATATTTTTAATAAGGGTGTGAACGGGAATGGAGTCATCTGGCTTTAAAATGGCTGAGACAGAAAGCAAGCGTTAGGTGACTAAATACCAACATGGCAACTGGGAAATCTAACACATGGACGGCAGGGAGGCTTAACCTTTATCTTCCAAGCTTCTGGCAACTTGATTTCCAAACTGCACATACAGAAATTTTAGTCATGAGGCCATGCAGCGCCACTCTGAATACGGAGTTAGTTTATATAGGTAGAAACCTCAATTTTATGCTAGAAATCCTGCTTCCAAAGAGTAGACTGATGAAGTTGCTACCCAATGAAAATACGGTTTGAATGCTTTCCTGGGGTCCATGACACTTAAAACAAGGCAGAAGAAGAAACAAATAAGTCATGAAGATTTGGACCTTAGCTGAGAAGTAAGGTCAGCTTTTAGCGGAGATCACCTGGAGAACTGTAGATAAATACGATACCCAGGCTCCATGCTCAGAATCTTGATTTAATGGGTTTAGGGATGAGGCCTGGGCAGCCTTACTTTTTAAAGCTCCTAAGGTGATTCTCGTGTGCAGTCAGTGTCAAGGACCACTGTTTTACAGGCTTGCTTTTTGCTATAGCTAAAGAGATTGGAAACTGTTTTAAAATCAGTAATGGATTTCAAGACAGAGAAAGAAAAGAAAATAACCATTTTGGAATGGCACAAAACTGCCCTATCCTCATGTCCTAAGGAGGATGCAATGCTAAGACTCTAGCTCTGTTCCATCACCCTTCATAAAGACCTCCCAGCCTCACCATTGGCAGTAAACCCAGAAGTTAAGACATACACGGAATTCTTTAAAAAGGCAGCTTGTAAAAATTGCTGGGCTTTCTTCTCTTTTTTTAGGTGTGTAACAAAACCCATCATCCTTTCAGTGAACCGAAGCTTCAGAGAAGAGAAATCAGAACAGCCTGAAAGCTCTGGGACTACAGAGACTTCACTTCCCACAGGGAAGAGTGGGTAAGATTGACCACGCTTTCACTTGAATTCCAAGATGATAGGGCTGCGGCTCCTGGGACCACTGCAGCTACCTGCGGGCCGCTGACACTTATAATCACAGTGTTGCCAGCTGGGGCAGACTAGTCATCCTTCACCTACTGATCTGTAACATTCATTCATTGAAGAAATAACATGGCTAAGTACAGAGTTTTCTAACAGCAGCAGGAGATGGGGCACACACGCCTTAAGATACGGGGAATTCAGTGGCTGAGAATCCTCATTTCACTCTGTTGCCAGCAAGCCTCAAGGCCCAAGACAAGTAATTAAACTCCATTTCCCAATTTGTAAAGTTGGAAAGGTGAGGCAAGGTTACAGACTGTTAAAAAATAGCTACTGTGGGCGCTAATGGGCATGATAATGAAGCCCTTTGCAATGACTACACAAAGCCTGGTGGATACAAAGAGCTATGAGATACCCATCGCCTCACACTTAGCCAGGGTTGACTAAAGGGCACCCCTAAAGCACACAGCGTACAGGAGTGGGCAGCTGGCTACACCATTCAGCCACAACATCCAAGTCGACAGAATCACTACAAACAATTGTCTGTGAATTAAAAAGACTGCATTCGTGTATATAAAACTCCTACAAAATAAAGACCATACATCTTAATTGTCCATTTCATTCCCTTGAAAATATTACCCTTTTAATTTTATTGTCCATGATGACAAGACAAAGACTTTGTGTTTTTGTTAGGTCACTTTCAACTCTGGCTTCATGTTAGAATATTCTGGGGAATTACAAACAACAAACAACAATAACACTGGCACCCAGGCCCCATTCTTAAATGAAAATTCTGGAATGGGCTGGGAACCTCAATAACTTTTAAAAGCTTCCCTGGTGATTCCAACTGTCCTTTTTCACATCACTAAACAGTCCAGGCACATTTTCATCGCCAGGCCAGGTGTGCTCATCTCCTTACTTGGAGTGCCTTCCTCCCACCATCCCCTACCCCCAGTGTCCATTGGTCTACAGCCCAGCCTTACACCCTTCAATGTCCATCTCTTACCTTGTTTTTCTCAATGTACTTTAGGGCTTGGGGGCACAATGCCCTCTGGAATCTCCGAACTCTAACTGTCCGTTTCTAAGTGTCCAGGTAACACTTAGTAAATTTCATCTTACATTGCTCCTGGTATTTCATGTTTATGCCCATGTTCCCAGCGAGATAACATGCTCCCCCAGTGCAAGGACCTTGCTTTAAGATTTTTAAATTTTCCCCATGGAGCCTGGCACAGACCGCTTGGCTTAGAAGATGCCGAAAAATACATATTACTGTTGAGGTAGATACACTAAAGTTCGCTCCTGTCAGCTTCTTACTGCTATTTCCCCCCAAGATTTAGATTTCGAGTGGAAACAAATGCCATTCGTATATCTCAAAGAGCATCTTGTTACAGGCATACCTCATTTTATTGGTCTTCGCTTTATTGCACTTTGCAGATATTTTGGGTTTCTTTTTTCTTTTTTTACAAATTGCGTTGTCAGATGGTGGTTAGCATGTTTTAGTGATAAAGTCTTTTTTAATTAAAATATGTACAGTGCTTTTTAGACATAATGCTACTGCACACTTAATAGACTACAGTAGAGCGTAAACATAACTTTTATATGGACTAGGACACCAAAAATTTTGTGACTCATTTTATTGCAATATTTGCTTTATTGCAGTGGTCTGGAACCAAACCAGCAATATCTCCTAGGTCTGCCTGTATACCCTGTAGAAAGCTGCAGAAAGGAAATTCTTCCCTGTAGCAAATGTCTACAGTCCACAGCCAATCATCTTATTGTACATTTCTCCATTAACATCTTCTGTGGCATTATCTCATCAACTCTGACCTTTCTACAAGATTGTTGGGGGAATGAGGGTGAGGGTAACATACAAACCAGTAGACAAAAGTCGAATCCAGGCCTCTGACACCCCAGACCAGAGGCTTCCCCTAACAACCCCAGAATCTGCACGTTCTTCCCTTTGGAATACATCAAACCAATCATATCTTCACTGCATTGACATATTCAAGGCCACCTTAGCTAGTGGACAAGAGAAGTCAAAATGGCCTTCTGTGATGTCCTTGGAACAGCCCTTCTGGAAACTTGGACTGCATCTTGTTCAAGCTGTTTTAAGCGAAAGCACAGAGAGGGGGAAACATTTATCACCACAATGAGATAATTTATTTAATGATCTTCGCACACGGACATGAAACCCTGGCTGTCTGCTGGGATGATTTTACAAAGTCTCGGAATGACAAAAACATTGTCCTAGGAAATGATTTTATGGTAAAAGTATATCCAGGTTCAAAATGACCCTTTGGTCACAGAATGCTTGAAAGCTTCAGATTTGCCTGGGTAAGGGAATGGGCCCTGGTGATGAAAGTAACCACTGAGTCTATTTCATCAAATCCCATAGTGGCATGAGGTAGTGGGCTTTGAATGATCACCCACTCAGCAGAATAATGAGGGTGAGGGAGGACACAGAGGGACCTCTTTTTCTCTTGTCTACTGTTTCACCGAGAAACTGTATTAAGGGATAGACATGCGAAGGAGCCTTAGCCAAGAATAAAGGGAAAGTTATGCTAAGAAGAAGGAGGAAAAATTTCCTATCCTATCTCTGTCAACTGATTCGTCTATAGCAGTGCCGTTTGATGGAAATATAATGCGAGTCACATATGTGATTTAAAATTTTCTACTAACCACATTAAAACAAATTGAAAGGAAACAGGGAAAATTAATTTTAATAATATATTTCAACTAAACCCCTACAGCTAAAACACTACCATTCTAACATACAGTCAGTATAAAAACTAATGAGATAGACATGTATTTTTTGGTACGGGTTTTACAGCACATCTCAGCTTGCACGAGTCAGTCACATTTCAAGGGGTCAGTCGCCACATGGGGCTAGTGCTACCGTACTACGCAGTGCAGGTTTAGACATGCTGACTGGAAACTGGGACATCAAATAGAAATTACTGGCAGTATTTAGCTACCTAATAGACTTGATATTTTCTTTCTGCTAGCTCTTTCGCTATCCCCTAGAAGAGATGATCTCAAAGGCCACATGCTGTGTAAGCAAAAAGTTTGGTAAACTTTCTGCAAAACAGACTGTGGGATTCAAATACCAGCTTTATAGCCTTGGACTAGCTGCTTACCCTCTATAAGTCTCAGTTTCTTCAACTATTAAATCAAGACAGAGTAGCTAACTCACCAGAATGCTGAGAAGATTAAATAAACTAGGCAGAAATTACAGAGAACACCCTAGAATAGCATAATAGGCAGTCAAACAGTGATTTCTCCTTTATAAAACTCGACTTGATTTCTAAGGGGCTATTGCATTGTATTTGAGGCTCTACTGTTTCATTTATTCACTTCCAGAACTCTCCCTCAAGGTTTCTTCTGCTAAGGCAGCCTTTCCCCAGATTTTCATGGGGCTGGCTTCCTCTTACTCTGCAGGTTTAAGTTTAAGGGTGACCTTCTTATGGAAACCTTCTCTGGCTGCCCTATTTAAAGTTGCCCCCAAGCCCTGTTACTCTCTGAGCCCCCAGCCTCTCTTTACTTTCTTTATGGCATTTATCAATATCTGAAATTATCTGATTTATATATTTGTTCACCTGTTTCTTATACATCTCTCTAGCATAGCCGCTTTACAAGAGCTAGGGCCTTGTCTGTCTTATTCAGAGTTCAGTAAGTATTTGTGGAATAAATGAATGAATGAAAGAATGCTCAACACACAGAGGCAAATATAAATAAACAGTGTCCTGATTCTAAAGGTAATGGAGAATGAAAATTCCAGAGCTCTTTTTTTTTTTTTTTTTTTCAGAGCTCTTTCTGACCTAAACGAATTGCTCAGGAAGTCAGTGGCCGCGAGCCAGCCTCCCCTGCTGGGGGTGAGTGTTGTCTTTCTTGAGTCTAACAGCTGGGCTGGGGAAGGGACAGGAAAATTATTCTCCACAGGTGATTTTATCGCTACCTGTTGATGTGTATCACATGCAAAGTGTACGTTCACGCCACTTAAGTCACCCAAAGGATTTGGTTATTCCTGCCCTTCGAAAGAAGAACTAGGTTGGCACCCAGTTAGCATGATGAAACTTTCTGACTGCAGGGAGTCTGGAACAAGAGTGGGTGTCAAAGTCAGACAGACCTGGGCTTGTATCCTGATTCTGCCTTTTACCAGCTATGCAGACTGGGCAAGTCATGTAAATTTCTCTAACCCTCAGTTTCCATATCTGTAAAGCTTTAAGTGCTAATCCAGACCCTGCGATGTTACTGTGAGAATTAATTGAAGGAATGTAGGAAAGTGCTTAGTACACCTTGAAGACTCAGTGACTAGTAGGTATCAATACTGTCATCTTTGCATTCAAGAATGCTTTGCCGGAATATACTGATAGATCTTTGGAATGGCTACTTAGAAGGGATACATTTTCCTTTTAAGATCCTGATAGTTCTTTCCCCCATTTCTACGTCATTCAATTCTTGCAGCTGAGGGGCCAGAACCACGGAGAGAGACAGAGGGTATTAGCTGGGTTGATTAAATCTGTGCCGAGCTGAGAAAGATGGAAATGGAGACATTTCTCTTTACAGAGACAGTGTGTGGCGTATCTGGAGACGGAGGCAGCCATCAGACTTCTCCAGTTTCCATACCGAGATGCTTGTAGCCACAGGCACAGATCTAGCTGTTTTGTATTCAAGATTATGGGCCAAAAGAGAACTCAGAGAAAGGGTCAAGAATCCACTCCAGTCTGGACACATTTCACTTGCTGGCAGCACAGAACGCTCTGCTTGACAAAGGTGAAGCAGTAAACCCAACATTGTATTCTGAACCCACCATTCATCTTTCAGAATAACTCGACCAGGACTGATTTTACTCATTCTTCTGCTGACGTAAGCCCTATAGGAGACAGTAAACTGTTCTAAAAAAGCAGGAGTCTATTTACCACTAACTTATAACCTCACATTAATATCAATACTAGCAGTCTCTCATTGACTATAGACTAGGCATTTCCAGTTTTTATTTTTCATTTTCCTAACAACTGTGCAAGAAAGCAGTATTGCTCCCCATTTCACCAATAGGAAAAGTGAGACTCAGAGTTCAGTGACTTGCCTGAACTGTGAGAGCCAAGATTTGAAGCCCGGTTTGTTGGGCTCCAAAGCTCCCTGTGTCCTCTGCTACACCTTGCTGGCATTGCGAATGGAAGACCCAGGTCCCACGAGGCATGAGTCCCTAGTACCTTAAAGGAAAAGTGCAGAGGTCCCAAAGAAGACCATTACTATTCCTACTATGCATCGGGGAGCAAATAGCACCTCGTTTCAAAACCAAGCCTTGGTCTCACTGTCTGACATCCAGCTAGGGGACAAGAAGAGCTCTTTTTTGAGACAGTGACCCTCTGTAGGTGTTCTCCAGTGCTGTTTGCAGGAGTGAAAACTCCAGGGCTCAGAATTATGACCTTAGGAAAGTCATTACAAGAGTTTGTAAGGAGGATTCCCCACAAGGCAGAGACTGGTGAAGCCCTTGGGAAACAGCGTCCCGGGAGCTCACTCAGGAAAGGAAGGCTCTTCCTTCAGCAGCACGGCTGACTCCAGACCCCCAGGGAAGCCTGCCAGATTACTCCCACAGCCAGCCCAGCTGCCTGCAGAGGTTTGGCTGGAAGGTTGATGCAGGCCCTTGAAAGGAAGGCAAGGGATGTTCACTTGGGGTTCAGGCAGGGTCTTCAGGGGATGTCCAAAAACCCCCAGGGATCGCTTTCAAAACTTTATGTACATTGCATAAGAATATTCCCCCTCCCCACCCCCTGCTCCTTTGGGAGAGGACTCATATCTAATTCTCAAAAGGACTTATGAGCCCCAATTTTTAAGAACCACTGAAATTTAAAATTTCATCAGCTTCTTTCTTACACTATTCTGCAGCACTTTTGCCCCACTAATTTTACATATATTCATATATAAGTAATGATATATATATAAATATAGTAGATGTGTATGTATACACACATATGCACACATTTAGGGCAATATATATATTGCATTAAATGTTGCACACACATATGCACACATACAATGTTAGTGGTGTATATATATATATATATATATATATATATATATATATATATATATATATATATATATACATTGCCCTAAATGTTGCAAGGAAAAATGAGGCCCAGAGACCATAAGTGTCTTGCCCAAGTTTGCACAGCCAGAGGCAGAGGTGGGATTAGCAACACTCCCCCGACCAAGAAGCATGAAACTCGGGTGGGAAATCTTTGCCAACCAAGTTGATGAATGAAAACAAACGAATCCCTCCAGATTAATAATACTGTTTTGCAACCATTTTCAAGGCCAGTCATCGAAAATCCTAAATTGCTTGTTATTAGGGCAACGTGGCTGCTTGCCCAGGACACAGGTAGAGGCCACTAAAAGGATTTTCTCCCACTCAAAGAGCTGGAACTCCAGCCCTCGCTGCGGCAGCGCTCTGGCTCCCCAGTTACCTGAGTTTGCCTGACTTCCCCTCCTCTCCGCTCTCCTCTCCTCTCTGGTCCTCTTCCCTCCAGCGGCTCCCGCAGCTGCCTCTGCAGCTGGAATTCCTTTGCTGAGGTCGGGCCGCCTCCCTTCGGCTGGGCTCCGGATGACAGCCAGGAGGCTGCTTACCTGCCACTACTCCCACTGCCTTTTTTTGGTGGGGAGGGAGCCACGCCTTTCGGGTGAGCACGGGTACCGCTCAACTTTGCACGCCGGATACCCGGGACGTGGCGCGTGCTGGTGCTGCTGGGAGAATCCTCAAGCCCGCCGTCGGCGCATCACCTGTCTGAACCCCTTCCCCCTCCCCGCTAGTTTTTTTGTTTTCAATTTGATGTAAATAATGTACCTTCTGAGAATCCCACAGTCACGCCGAAACTCATTCTTAAGGGTGCTTCTGAAGATGCCTTTATAAAGACTAATGCGTGCAGTTGTAAAAGCGGCAGGGGTGGGGGGCGGATAGAGTATTTTTAGCTCCTCTGAGAGGGGACCTCCCTGCTGTCAGAGCCCCGGTTCTCCGCCAGGCTGCCGCCGGGCGGTTCCGCCGGGTTTCTGGCGTTTTCCGGAGCAGCCCGCGCTCGCCTCCCCGCACGCGGCCTCGAATCCGCGGCCCCGGCGCCGCCCGCACCATCCCCCGTCACCCCTGGGCTCTCGGTTCAGCCCGCGATGGGTACTCACTTTTGCCGGGGAGCAAAGTCTGCCATCTCAGTCCGTGAGCACTTCCTGTAAAAGGACGTGGAGATCCATCGTGTGTAAAGCTGTTTCAGGAACAGCCGGTAAAATCCAGAAAGAGGGAGAGGAGCGAGTTAGACCCAAATGGAAGGGGGCGGGCGGGCGGGAAGCCCAGCCCAACCGGGGGGTGTCCCGGGATCTCAGCCTTGGCTCCCCCAGCCCGGAGGCTCTGGGAGAAGAAGCCCAACAAGTGCACTTGTTCACTCTTTCTTCATTAGAGGAGGAGTCAGGGTTGCAACATTTCTGTTCCTTGCTGGAGGCGAAACAGTGATTTTCTTCAGCCTGCAAAACGTCCAGAGCCAGCCAGCTTTGCCAGGTGAGGAAGGAAGCTGGGGAAGCCGAAATGCAGCAAAGACGTGGAGAAGAAAGAACGGATTCTCTCCAGATGGGTTTTGCACGAGCAAGACCACACGTCTTCCACTGAGACTGCAACAGAAAAATAGACGGACAAAACAATAATAAAAATGTCTTCATGAATGGCATGACCTCAAAGATGGTATTTCTCCTGGCAGCCAAGATGTGGGGTGGCTTCTTGTCAAATTTCTTTCCTTATTTCTGAGCAGCACTGAACGACAGCTTGACAGCATTGGAGGGGGGCTCCAGAGATTTGAATCTCACCTTCCCTGAGAAGAAGAAGGGGTCAGGGTGAAAGGGGCAAAAGAAAACAGTCAGTGACACGAGGAGGTGAGAGAGCAGGTTTTGCTTTCTTTTTTGATAGCCCAAAGCCCAAACTTCCGGGGCGCGCGGTGTTTATTCTCCGCCACATGAGTATAACACAGAAACACTGGTGGTGCTGAAATAATCCACGCTTTTGTTGTTTTCCACAAATATAAGATGTATCTTTTCTAATATCTTTTCTGATGTGGGTCTGACTTTTAAATTTTTTGGGTAATAGCCAAACCATGCAGAACCACCACCTTTTCTCTGGCCAAAGAAAAAAAAGTACTGAAACCAAAGTAGTAGCTGCCTGAATTAAACAATTATCTCTCAATTAGTAAGTTGCTAGTGTCCATTTGATGCTATTAAGTAATATTGCATCTGATTGTTTCATAACCCAGAGGGGCACCATGGAGATATTTTAAGCAGAGACTATAAAGTTTCAACAAAAAAGTTATTGGAATGCTGGGCTTTTCCCTTTTGAGTGATTGCCACTCTGGAATAACGAGCAAACGACATTCGGTAGCAGCCACTTGCCAAGTCTCTGGAAGCCACTGACTATTCCAGGACACTTTGGTGATCCTTTTGGACTGGAAGCCCAGAGGCACCTGCACAGGCATGACCACCTGATGCTTCCTGTTCAGTAACATGACCGTGGACAATTAAATTGTAGACCCCATCTTGTTCTCTCAGCAGAAGGGAGATGCCTCTTTCTTGCATACTTACCTTTGCTTATGGGTGGCCACAAAGGTATGCAACCTCTATTTACTTTCAAAACCACTGGGGGACATGAGATCATCAATGGCAAGAATATTTCTACGTGACCTTTGCAAAGCAAGGGATCGTCAGTTTTTTGGAGTTGTTCTAGTCAGACAATTTTCATAGTTGGTGAATAAACCTCGTGCTAGTAACTCTCGACTGTCAGCTCTTGGAAGGTAGGACCCTCGCTCTTCCTTCTTGTGGTTCCCAGTTAGCTGCAGGCAGCTCAGCTCATCGGTGCTCATCCGTGCTCCTGGCTTCCAGATTGACAGATTGGTTGTTGAGTGACTAATCCACATCTCACTGGGAGAGAAGGGCAAAGGCTCGCTTTCCGCTCTATTGTGCAGCACACAGGCACCATCCATGAACCACCAGCATTCTCTCAGTGAATTAATCACCTTGCCCTGGCTTTACTGAGATAATGAAGGAAGTCCGCGGTTAACCTCAACTTCTTTCCTAACTGCCCCCTGCCTCCTTCTCTAAGCACTAACATGCCCCACCCCTTTACATGTGTTCCCTTCTTGCATGTCTCTGTCTTGTCACTGTCTCAGTTGGTGTGTTCCTCCTTTTTTCCAAGCTACTTCTCCAGGTGAGTCCTAGACCCCAGCCCTGCCTGCTGCCTCCAAGACTTTAATCCATGGCTGATGCAGAGGAAAGAGCTCAGCCGTTGACATGGGTTTGGGTCTTTAGTATTTACATGGCTTCCCTAAACTTCACTTGCCTCATTGAAAATCAGATGTGGTGATATATGCCTCAAAACTAACAATGGTAATTCTTAATCACCAGTAAAAGGAGTCATAATGGTGATAACATATGTAAAATGCCTGACAAATAGCAGAAAATCTAGAATCATTAATTTCTTTTTCTCCCCCTTCCTTTTCTCCCTATCTTCCTCTCAGAGTTAATGTTTTCTGCCCCATCGGCTTCTTCTGCAGCCAACAACATCCTTGAATCTTCCTTGACCCTGCTGACTCTTTCGGTGGCTTTATGATTTAACTCACTCCATTCTTCATCTGTCACACTTAGTGGAAGAATGATCTACACTCAGCTCCCCTGACTCACTAAGCTCTCAGTGCCTTCCCTCAGCAGTTCTTAACTTTGGCTGCACACCTGGTCATCTGAGGAGGGTTTCAAACATACCATATATGGGTGGTCCTTGCAGAACTTGTAATTCAGGAGGTTTAAGGTGGGGCTCTGATTTCTCTGTTTCTACAAAGATGTACAGGCAGGATAGACAAAGGCTGCCCTAATCCCCTCTGCACCACAGCTCCCACCACTACTATTCATCAGCTGCTGTCTTTCCCTGGGCTGCGCCATCCCAAGCCTCGCGGCACCCCTTCTCTCCCTCCTCTTGAAATTCTCCTTCCTTGGCTCTCAGGCCCCGTCCTCCCTTGGTTCTCCTCTGTCTGTCTGGATCACTCCCCTATTGCCTTTTGCCATGGCCCCTCTTCTTTCTCCTCCTTCCTGAATGGGAACAGTTTTGTCTTTGGTCTTTTATCACATGCTGTCCTTCTTTCATCTGATCCCACCCCCAGAGGTGATCACCATTAACTTCTTGGTGTGTATCTATCCTTTATCCTACATGCATATAGTCATGTCTCTATATGTTCATGCTTCTATTTTTTAAGCTAAAAATGGAATAATTTCTGTGACTTGTCTTGTGTCATACAATTATATATTCTAGGCTACTAGTTACAGGCTTAACCCATTCTTTTTTTAAATTTATTTTTATTGATTTATTTTTAAACATCTTTATTTGGGTGTAATTGCTTTACAATGGTGTGTTAGTTTCTGCTGTATAACAGAGTGAATCAGCTATACATATACATATATCCCCATATCCCCTCCCTCTTGCGTCTCCCTCCCACCCTCCCTATCCCACCCCTCTAGGTGGTCACAAAGCACCCAGCTGATCTCCCTATGCTATGCGCCTGCTTCCCACTAGCTAGCTATCTTACATTTTAACCCATTCTTTTTAATGGCTGCCTATTCTGTAATTTATTCTGCCATTCCTCCTTTGTTAGATCTTTGGTAACTTTAATTTTTTATTGTAAAAAGTACTGTCATTATTATCTTTGCCTGTACCTTAGGATAGATACTTAGAAATGGCATTGTTAGGTCAAAGGGAATGAAAACTAAAATTTTGGTATATCACTGCCAGATTGCTCTCCAAAAAATGTTGTAGAAGAAAGTCCTAGAAATGAGAGTACTGGGGAGGAACGTTTAAAATTTTCATACGTACCTTTAAATTCTTCCCAAAATATTTATCAATACACATGTCTACCAATATACACTCCTAACAAGGATGTTTTCTCACATGCTTGCCAGCACTGAATCTCATCAATATAGTTTTCGTTAGTTCAATAAGCAAACTATCCTGTCTTAGTATTGTTCTAATTCACAATCCCCCGACTTCCAGTGAGGGTGAATTCATATGCTTATTATCCTTTGAGCTGTTTTCTCTTATGTTGTGGCTTTTCATTCCTACTCCTATTTTTCTTCTGGTAAGTTTGTTTTTCTAAAAAAAATAATTTTTCTGTACTGTTGTATATATTAACACTTTGTTAAATATATTGTAAACATTTCTCGGTATCTGTCGTGTTTCCCTTGATTTTATTTATGGGCTGTTTTACTGCACAGAAGTTTTAAATTTTCATCCAGTCGAATCTGTCAATTATATTCTATTAAGTCTCTGAGTTTTCTCTGTTGCTTCTTTGCTTCTAATACTGTTAAAAGTTTTTTTTTTTAAAGATCTTTATCCTAGGAATGGTTTTAAAATATTACATGAAGTAGCAAATTAAATTAATTGCTTCTGAATGTATAGTCAATTATTCTATTACCTTTTATTGAAAAATTCACAATTGCCCCCCTTATTTCTAGTGTCAAATATTATATATTACATTTTCATATTATATATTACATTTTCATGTATATTTATTTCTATTCTGGACTATACTCTGTTTTGTTTGGCATGATGACTTACATGCCAATAATACACAGTTTTGATAACCATATTATAAAAATAGTATAGTATAACACCCATTACATTAGTGCAAGCAATTGATCAGTCTTTCCTTTTAAAATTTGCTTGATAAATGTGATATATTTATTTTCCCATAAAATTTTAAAATCGATTCGTCCAAATTAAAAAAAAATTGGTTTTACCTTACCTTTATATATTTATTTGGGAAAATTAGCTATCATTAAGGCATTAAATCTTCCTCTCCAGGAAATATGTTTACTTTAAAGAAATCTTTAAAATGTATCCTTCAATTTTAAAATTTAATCTTATAATGTCACTTTATAATCTTATTGCACAAAATTTACTTAATCATACCGTATGATGAACAGTTAGGTTATTCCCCAATTTTTACTCTTAAAAAAATGCTGCAGTGAACATATTTGTGGAAAGAGATTTTGTTTGGGGAGGACTTATTTCCTTAGTCTAAAATCCCAGTGAGACATACTTAGGTCAAACCACATGCACATTTTTATGGCCCTTGAGCTATAAAAGCTTATTTATTTCTGACGGCTTCAACTCTAAATATTCCCTCCATCACACTCTACATCCAATTAGGCACAAAGTCCTGTAAGTGTCTTTTTCCCCTTTCCACTGTTAAGGCCACTGTTAAATTCATGTTTCTTCCCTTTCAATAGCCCCTGGCTGGCTTCACTTTCAACAGTCTTGCCTGTATCAAACTCAGATGCTTCCAGGTGAATCTGATTATATCAACTCCCTGAATTAAAATACTTTAATGGTGCCTACATCCCACCAAAAATGTTAAAACATCTTTGCTCCTGCTGATTCCATTGGGTTTTAGAGTACTAGCTCAAGACATATTTACAGTATGTCTGCATCCCTTCTTCCCTTCTTGGAATGTTATTTCCCCCACTCCTTGCCTACTTGAACTCTATCTATTTTTGATTTTCATATTCAATGTCACTTTCTTCTAAAAGCTTTCCCTGATCATCCAGCTCTGAAGGCACTCTGCTTGCTTCTGCCACATGGGTTTATAATACACCCCTCTCTTCCACCTCCAAGTAGCATCGTGAGACTGATATAAGTTTTCATATGTGAGTGCATTTGTAAATTATAAACCATGTGTAAATATAAGGCACTACTATTATCAGACAGTGTTTCCTTCCCTCCAAAGAAACCCACACCACTGAATAAGAAGCTAGGCTAAGTACAGCCAGCCTTTATAAACATGAGAATGGCAATAATTTTCTCCTTGTGGACTTGCAATAGGAAGATGCTAAGATTGCTGGCCTGTTGAGTAGTAAGGACTCATGTCTCCTAAACCCAAAGAGGGAAAATTAAGCATGCTGAATAAAGTGCAATGGTCGTTAGTCCCTGAAGTAGCTACATGAGGTTCTTCAGGCTACTGTGGTATGAGTCTTGCTACTCAAAGTGTGGTCCTTAGAGCAGCTGCATTGGCATTACCTGAGAGCTGATTAGAAATGCAGGATCTCAGATGCCACCTCCACCTTCTGAATCTGACATTGCATTTTAACCAGATCTGCTGCTCCAGTGCTCAATTTCATAAAGCCCAAGTGATGGCAAAGTGAGTGTTCCTTTTGAAGTGCCCAATTTGCCGGGGGCGGGGGGAAGTTGACTTTGACTTATGTGCTTTCTCCATCTTTATCTCTATCTGTGTGGGCGTTGGGGGGGGAGATTGAAGGACAGGCTGATGTTACAGCATTCCAGGTTATAAAGTTGAAGGGTCATACAATCAGGAATGTACTACATTTTCAATTAGGTTTCGAATAGGTAGTGAATATTCTTTTCTTTTGTTTTACATTGTAGTAAGAACACAACATGAGATCTACCCTTTACATTTTTAAGTGCACAATTCAGTGCTAATTATAGACACAGAGTTGTACAGCAGATCTCTAGGACTTATTCATCTTGCATAATTGAAACTTTATACTCATCAAACAATGACTCCTCAATCTCTCTTCCCTCGGCAACTACCATTCTACTCTTTGCTTCTAAGAGTATGACTATTTTCGATGCCTAACATAGGTGGGATCATGCAGTATTTGTCTTTCTGTGACTGATTTGTCATTTAGCACAATGTCCTCCAGGTTCATCCATTTTGTTGCGTATGGCAGTATTTCCTTTTTAAGGTTGAATAATATTCCATTGAATGCATATACCACATTTTCTTTATCATTCAATTGTCCATGTATACTTAGATTGTTTTCATATCTTGGCTATTGTGACTAATGCTGCAATGAACATGGGAATGCAGATATCGCTTTGAGATCCTCATATCAATTTTTTTGGATATACATCCAGAACAGGAATTGATGGATCATATATTAGTTCTATTTTTAATTTTTTGAGGAACCTCCATACTATTTTCCATAGCAGCTGCACCATTTTACATTCCTAGCAACAGCATTCAAAATTTGCAATTTCTTCACATATTTGCCAACACGTTTATTTTTTTTGGATAATTGCCACCCCAACAGGTGTGAGGTATTACCTTATTGTAGTTTTGATTCACATTTCCCTGATAATTAATGACGTTGAGTACCTTTTCTTGTACCTGTTGGCCATTTGTATGTCTTTAGAGAAATACAATTTAAGTCCTCCGGCCATTTTTTAATCAGATTATTTGTTGTTGTTGTTTGCTTTTGAGTTATAAGAGTTCCTTATATATTTTGGATATTAACCCCTTATCAGATATATAATTTGTTGATATTTTCTCTCATTCCATAGATTTCCTTTTCATTTGTTAATTGTCCCTTTGCTGTGGAGAAGTTTTTTAGTTTGAGGTAGTTCCACTTGTTTATTTTTGTTGCTGTTGACTGTGCCTTTGGTGTCATATCCAAAAAGTCATTTCAAGACCAACATTAAGAAGTTTTTCCCTCGTGTCTTCTAGAAATTTTACAGTTTCAGGTCTCACACTTACGTCTTTAATTCATTTTGAGTTGATCTTTGTGTATGTGTCAGATAAGGGTCCAATTTCATTCTTTTGCATGTGGATATCCAGTTCTCCCATCACAATTTGCTGAGAGGCTTTCCTTTCCCCATTGTGTATTCTTGGCACCCTTGTCAAAGGTCAGTTGACCATAAATGTATGAATTCATTTCTGGGCTCTCAGTTCTGTTCTGTTGGTCTATATGTCTGTTTTTATGCCAATACCATACTTTTTTTTTATTATTGTAGCTTTGTAATATAGTTTAAAATCCAAAAATATCTCTCCAGCTCTGTTCTTCTTGCTCAAAATTGATTGGCTATTCAAGGTCTTTTGTGGTTCCATATGATTTGTGGAACTGTTTTTGTAATCTGTAAAAAATGCCATTGGGCTTATGATAGAGATAGCATTAAATCTATACAGTGCTTTGAGTAGTATGGACACTTTAATAGTAGTGAGTTTTCCTATCCACAAACATGAGATATCTTTCCATTTATTTGTATCTGCTTTAACTTCTTTCGGCACTGTTTTATAGTTTCCAGTGGGCAAGTCTTTCATCTCCTTAATTAAGTTTATTTCTGAATATTTTATCCTTTTGATGATACTGTAAATAGGATTGTTATCTTAATTTCCTTTTTGTATAGTTCATTGTTAGCATATATAAGTGCAACTATTTTTGTATTTTTATCCTGCCTGCAACTTCACTGAATTTATTAGTTCTAACAGTTTTTTTGTGGAGTGTTTAGAATTTTCTATATACAAGATTATGTCATCTGAAAACATAATTTTACTTCTTTCTCCCTGATTTATATGCCTTTTATTTCTTTTTCTTTCCTAATTGCTCTGGTTAGGACTTCCAGTACTATGTTGAATAGAAGTGGTGAGAGTGGACATCCTTGCCTTCAGTTTTCATTCATTTCATTTTTCTTTTATTCTTTCATCTGTTAACAAATACCAGGCTTAGTTTTAAGTGCTGGATTACAGCCAGAAAAAATTAATTAGACTCAGTCTGAGGTCTCTTCTATGGTATTATAATCTGGGGTTTGGAGGAGGGGAGATTAAAAACAAAGAAATTAATTGTATGTCATGTGGTGATATATGCTAAGAACTAAAACAAAGCAAAAAGGGGGTTTGGATTAAGTCAGAGGGTCAAAATTGGCCTCTTTTATAATATAACTTGAGCAGAATCTTGAATAAAGGCTATGAAGCACCTTTCTGCCTCCTCCTGGGAAGGAAGAGGGAGGCCATTGGAGTGTTAAGCAGTGTGACAGGAGCGGATTTTTATTTCAAATGGATCACCCTGCCTGCTGCCATGGAAGGCTATTAATAATTGTCATCCCTGTCTCATTTGTTCCTGTCTGAGATTTTTGCCTCATGAGCTGTCCTGAAAGTTCACATTCTTGATGAAATCTCTCAGATTCAGCTTTGTAAGCTGAAGCCATCCCTTTCTCCGTACGCCACCTCTCAACTCCCAGGGGAAGAAGGAAAATACTATACAAAGAAGCTTTCACCACTGAGTTTTCACCATCTGAACAGCCTCAGGTGACAAGAACCTGTGGCTGGGGGCTATTGCTTCCTTCCTGGTTCAGAGTGAAGACTTCCTTGAGCTTTGTCTTCTCTGGTGCCTAAAGTGTGGGAACTAGGGCTAATCTTAGAGTCTTTTCTAGAGCAAGGCTGCCTTTCTGTCTTTGCCAGAGTTCATTTTCCTGACTAAATTTAGCAATAGGAAAGGTTACTTTCTACTTTGGCGACATAAGTAAAAGCTCTATTGATAGCCAGTTGTCCTG
This sequence comes from Delphinus delphis, assembly GCF_949987515.2. Lineage (NCBI taxonomy): Eukaryota > Metazoa > Chordata > Mammalia > Artiodactyla > Delphinidae > Delphinus > Delphinus delphis. The sequence goes on along the minus strand of NC_082685.1, from coordinate 144,172,149 downwards.
GGGATTTGGATTTGGGAATTTTATACTCTAGGTCTCCTTCCCCAAGAGGGAGGAGACCTAGAGTATAATTTCCCCCTACCTTCTATGGGCATTCTGTCCACACTGGGGATAATGTGACATGGTGGAAAAGAGCACTGGACTGGGAGCCAGAAGGTCTGAGTCTCAGTCTGAACTCACACTAACTGACCATGGGTTTGTTAGGGGAGACATGGCAGAGCAGAGTGTGATGAATTATGATCTCCAGAGTCACACTTGCTGGTTTGCATGTCTGGCTCTACTACATACTGGTTATGTGTCTTGGGCAGATTACTTAATTTTTATGTTTTCTGTTGTCCTCACCTATAAAATGGGAATCATAATTGGACCTATCTCACAGGACTGCTTGAATATTAAAAGAGATAATTGAAGTAAAAGCACTTAGAACAACATTGGGCCTGCAGTAAACTTTATGGTTAGTATGATTGTTGATAAGACAATCATCAAAGTTATGTCCAAGTGCTAGAGGTTGCATCGTATGTGGAATGTCCTATAGACCTGATGATGTTTGGCTGAGGAGAAAGAAGGCAAATAGGTTAATTTTCTTCAGTCATATAAAGGATTTTCACCTGAAAGAGGTATTTCTTTGGGGTTTCTTAGAAAGTGCTCTGGACTTTAATTCAAAATAATGGAGAATTTTGATATAATCAATAATTTCCTATCTTTTCCTGCTTATGCACTGGTCATCTTAATCAGTGTGGGCAGCTATAACAGAACACCATAGACTTGGTGGCTTAAACAACAAACCTGTATTCCTCCTGGTTTTGGAGGCTGAAAGTCTGAGATCAAGGTGCCAGCATGGTGGAGTTCTAGTGAGAGCTCTGCCCCTTGTTCATAGATGGCTATCCTCTTGCTGTATCTCCACATGACAGAGAGAGCTCTGGTTCCCTGTATCTCCTTATAAGGGCACTAATTCCACCATGGGGGCTTAACTCTCATGACCTCATTTAAACTTAATTACCTCCCAAAGGCTCCACCTCCAAATACCATCACACTGGGGGTTAGGACTTCAACATACAAATTTGTGGGGGATACAAACATTCAGTCCATTGCATGTCTAATTCCTCTTGCTTCTGGGCCTTTATACTTGCAATTCCCTTTGCCTGGAACATTCCCCCTCTCCCATAGCCTCTCCCATTCCCCCTCTCCCCCTCTTCCTTCAAGCTTTTCCTCAAGTACCATTTGGTTCCTATCAGGGAGGCCTTCCTCGATATCCTCATTTAAAATGGCCTCTCATGGCCCTCTCTATCCTCTTTTCCTATTTGTTTTTTACCATAGCATTTATCCTGCTTTCATAGTTCAACTTACCCCAGAATTCTTGTGCCAAGCATTCAAGTATATGTGGTTTTCTGGCGGGAGACGTTTCATAGTTACCCCACCCAAGTGGAGAAGAAGCTGGACTATTTTTATAAACACTTCCACCAGTTGTTGGTTGTGGGCTTCTTGGGGGTGGAGTGTTAATTTTCTGCTTCTACTCAAAGTGGGCAAATAAGCCTTCTGTGACTTTGGAAAAAGTTTCAAAGCAAAGAGATGCAGATGTTGGCCCTTGGAATAGGAGGGAGCACACCTAAGTGGTGATGTAATATGATATCCAGGGATATGAATGGGGCACCAAGAATATCTACTGTACCATCTGACATACCATATGATTTATGAGATATATCATATATATCACATATCATACACACACACACACACACACACACCCCTTCCAGAATGTAAGCTCTATGAGGATAAGTATTTTTGTCTGTTTAATTCTCTACTGAATTTAAAACAGTACCTGGCGTCCTGGCACATGTTGGTGTGTATAACTATTTGCTGAAGAATGAATGACCTAGATCAGAGATTTTAAGCTGTGTATTGTGACCAATTTAGCAGGTCATGAAATTAATATGAGTCATGACCAGCAATAAAGAGAGAGAGAAAAGAAATAGTAAAAGTAAATACTGTTTTATAAAAGATTTCACTTCGATTATTTGATATACATATTATAATTATTAAATTAAAATATATACATTAAATGTATACTGGGTCTTGAAAGAAAATGTACTTTTCACTTTGGGTTGTGATATTTGACAATCCCTGATCGATTTTCTCATTTTAGAGACTAGGAGATTAGAGCCCAGAGAAGTAAAGACTTTCCTGAGGTCACAAAACGGAGCCCAGGCAAAGCAGTACCGTGACCTCATAGCACCTCTGTGAGTCTAGGAACTAGTAGATGTTGGTAACTTCGTTTATGGGACAGAGGCCTCCAGCCAGGTCTCTCTCTGAGCCAAAGGAAAGCAGGTCCTTTGTAAACATCTGAAAAGCCAAGTTGCAAACTGTAAGGATCTGGGGTTCTTCGGGAGGCTGAGAGACTGGCTGGGCTACCAAATGGGTTTGGGGATAGCACCCACCTGCCAGAGTACGTGCCCTCTGTGCAGCAGGATTAGCTGGCTTTGCCATCTGCATCTCAGCGCGGAACAGTCCCCCTAGGCGTGCCTGGCCTGCTAGCTTCCTTCCACAGTCATTAAAAACAATATTGACGCTGGGAAGTCCTGTTAAAAAGAGAGTCTCTTAAGCATTGTCTTGATTATCATTTAATTCCTTCTTTTTCTTCAGCTTGGAAGCAAGAACGTTCTCTGAGCCTGCCTCTCTTCTTGCTTGTCCTTTCCTCTCTTCTCTTGTACTTCCTACATGGAAAGGAATAAATGTAGGGCATCTTCAGAGTTTCATGGCCATGGTTCTAAGAGAACAATGCTTCCAGTGATTGTCATCTAGAAGGTGTTATGCAGATTTTCTCCATAACCTGAAGTTCTTTGCCAGAGCCAGAGAGAGAGCTGCGGGCATTGGGGAGGGAGGGCTGGGCAGGTGCACCAGTGCTTTGCTCTCTGCTGCCTTCCTTTAACCTCACGTCACAAAGAAATATTTGGGAGTTTGTTGAAATACATTCCCAGTCAGGACCATAGGCACATGGTCCTCCATTTAATCGCATCTCAGGGCAGGGTGTGGCTTTGGGCAGGGCCCGGCTTAAGAAAAAGTAAAAAAGAACCACCAGTTTGCAGGGACCAGGGGGGTCAGGATGGGACCATTTGGGGAGTGAAAACATACTCCAGACATTATAAACACATTAATCTGCAATGTTCATGAGTCAGGAAAGGAGAGAGAGAGAGATGGAGATAAAGGAGAGGGGAAGGGAGATGGGGACAGAGAAATACAGGGAGAGTGACAGGGAGAGAGAGAGAAGGGGGGCAGGGGAGGGGAGGGTAAGAGAGGGAAGGGGAGGAGAGGAGAAAGGAGAAGAGGGAGAACAAATGTATGTATTTGTCTTGCTTAACTGCTGGCCTGCTGCCCTTTCTCCTTCTCAGCTGGCTTTTTTCAGCCTGAGAGCACAGATCCACTTTGCCACATACATGAGCTCTCAGTCCCAGCTTATTTATACTATAGCCATCCATCCAGACGGAGTCACGTCTCCCTGTCCCAAGGCTTGTCTTTGGGGCAGTAGGAGCAGAGTCAGGAAGGGGAGTGGAAATGGTTTCAGAGGCCCTGAAATCTTGTCACTCACACTCTGAATAAATCATCAGCCTCACCAGCCACTTAGCAAGAAAGTGAGAGAGGGAAAAGCTAGGAAATTATCCTGCTATCTGTTGTTCTTTCTTTTTCTTCTTCATTTTAAAGGGAAGGTAGATCTCTGTCCAACGTATGGTGCATGGAACGAGATGCTTCCTTGTGGGGTGAGAAAAGCCTCTGGCGGGGCTGAGCCACAGCTGGGACACTTGGCAGGCTGGAGCTTCACCAGTTCCTGCCAAAGAAACCTCGGCCAGCGGCTTCTGCCCTTCTCAGTCTCTCCCCCACTCTCTGGGGTTCCTTTGTTGGCTGAAATCATGAAACCACCTCTTGCTCCCTATGGGAGGAGCAGGGTGAGTAGAGGCTAATTTGTATCTCAGGATTCATCCCTGGAGAAAGAGATCAGCTGGGCAAGCATCAGAGTGACTTCACCATGGTCCCCTTCACCCTGTCTCCTGCCGCCTGTTGACTAATAATGCAAGGGCAGGTCAGGCAATTCACAGAAATCCTATGTGCCAGGGCTCCTTGCGTGGGCAGGCTGTGGCTGCCAAGGCAAACACATCACGCTCCACTCGGGCTGAAAGGCAAACAGCGTCGCTCACTGTCTCTATGATAACGCAGACCTTAGCACCATTCACGGAGATGCACGGCACCCTCCTAAACAGCACTTGGGATAAAGCGATTTGTTTTTCTGTAGTTGGACCACCTGCCTTCTGTCAGGCAGCATTTCAACCAGTACAAGTTGGTCGATGCCATCAGGACAAGTGGAAATTGCTCCTTTGCTTGAGCCAATTGGCTTATTCTCTTCCTGAGTTAAAAAGCCCACAGGACCTGCATCATCATGAGATCTTACACTCTTACTGAGAAGTGGGACTGCTCTGAAAATGGTGCTATGTTTACTCTTCTCATGAACACGTCTCTCAAAAAGAGACTACAGCCATCTTTATCAACCGCACAAATCTTCCAGGAAGTAATACGTTTCATAATGTTGAACCTCTAATACTGCCATTGCAATTTTAGCCAATCACATAGTTCAGGGTTCAAAGTCCGATACAGTGTCACTTCATTCATATGTAAAACAGAGGCCAGAAATAGCAGCCTTAGCCTTGAAATTGAATGCAGCTCATAGACTTTCTTTCCTCCACATCATGAGACTTTACCATAATACCCATACGTGCAGCATTTCTGGAAAAGCACTGTCTGTCCCCATGGGACACACATTCCTACCTGTCACTAGTCCACTGTCACTGAGCGTGGGCTCCCTCTTCTGCGGAGCCTACTGTCCCCGGTTCACCCAGTCTCCTCCCTCCCTGTTACTGACCCTGAAGCCGCATGTCAGTTGCTATATATTATTTCACTTGCATTTATTTTTTAGGCTAGAAATATATTTTTTTCAGTGCCAGGTAGTTATTAAAAGTGAGAAAACAAAAGTTAAACTGATAGAGGCTCATGTTTCTAGGGGAACACGTGGAAAGATTACAGTTGTTAAATGGAAGAGAATTTTTTTTTTTTTTTTTTTTTGGCCAGCCAAACAGCCTTGTATCATGCTTTATTGTTATTGCTGAGAAATACATATGTTGAGTGATATAGCACAATCAAGTGTGTGTCAGAGTCCATTTGGCTGGTTTGAAATATTAACCCTATTTCTAGATCAACAAATCTCAACTCCAGCTACCCATCAGAATCAGCTTAGAGCTTTGTAAAACGTACCATCACCCAGGTCCCACCTCAGACTAATCAAACAGAAATTTCTTGGGGTGGAAGGAAGGAAGAGAAGTTAGGTCTATGAATCAGTAATTTAAAATACATTCTCAAATGATTATACTGTGCAACCCAGAATTAAGAAACACGGTCCAAGGCTGACATCTAGGGGGTCCTAGGCTGTCCATGCCTTCTACCCCTTATCTGTCAGCTCCTGTTGAGCCATCAAATCAAGGTGAGGTGGGAGGCAGTGTATTGTTCAAGGAGCTCTTATCAAACCAGCCACTTCTTATCTAAAGAAATATTTTGAACTCTGTTCTTCTTGTTAAGAGTTTCAACCACAATTAATTTTTTTTACATCTTTATTGGAGTATAATTTCTTTACAATGGTGTGTTAGTTTCTGCTTTATAACAAAGTGAATCAGTTATACATATACATATGTTCCCATATCTCTTCCCTCTTGCGTCTCCCTCCCTCCCACCCTCCCTATCCCACCCCTCCAGGCGGTCACAAAGCACCGAGCTGATCTCCCTGTGCTATGCGGCTGCTTCCCACTAGCTATCTATTTCATGTTTGGTAGCGTATATATGTCCATGTCACTCTCTCGCTTTGTCACAGCTTACCCTTCCCCCTCCCCATATCCTCAAGTCCATTCTCTAGTAGGTCTGTGTCTTTATTCCTGTCTTACCCCTAGGTTCTTCATGACATTTTTTTTTCCTTAAATTCCATATATATGTGTTAGCATACGGTATTTGTCCTTCTCTTTCTGACTTACTTCACTCTGTATGACAGACTCTAGGTCCATCCACCTCATTACAAATAGCTCAATTTCGTTTCTTTTTATGGCTGAGTAATATTCCATTGTATATATGTGCCACATCTTCTTTATCCATTCATCCGATGATGGACACTTAGGTTGTTTCCCTCTCTGGGCTATTGTAAATAGAGCTGCAGTGAACATTTTCGTACATGACCACTCGCTTCACTCATTCCTGCTGTCTCCTGACTGCTGTGTGCATTTGTGATTGCGACCCCTGGTCTAGCCCGTTTCCAACACCCCCTCCACACATTTTGAAAAGTCAGCTCATTTGCTATACCTTGTCTTTGGTCTTACCTCCATCCTCTACCTCATTCCTTTTAGAATACCTCCAAGAAACGAATGTTGAATGATTTGAGAAAATAGGAGACCAATGGATCAAAGGTAAGATTAGAATACCCCATGCTCATCAACAAAGGACAAAAGTAAGATCTGGAGATAATAGGAGATGTGGGTTTTTTCTTTATTGCTGACTGGTTGGAGAAACAAAGTGACTGTGTTTTGAAAAATCACTGTTAGGGCTCATAAAAGACATACTTTTACTTTTCATCACACATAGATAAAATCTGCATTAATTTTCTTCAAGATGTGCATAGAAGATTCTGCAAAGGTACCCGACATGATAATTGTAATTACCCTTCATTTCTACAAAAGCTTCTCATTAGAGATTTTAGGAAAGTGCTTTGAGGCAGAAGACAGTTTCCAAAACAAAGCCGCAATATATCAAATTCTTCCTGTTAGTAAAAAGCCAATAGAAGATGAGAGACCAGAACACAGATACAGTGATACTGAAAAAGGAGGATGTTCGTTAAATGTCTCCTCAGTATCTACCAAAACTCCAGAAGAATGTTAGAAATCCCAGAAGGACTGCAGCCCACCCCTTGCAGTGAATCCCAGGGACCTATGATCTCACCTTACCACTCACCCCAGTAAATAACACTTGAGTGAGTAAAGCTCGGCAAAATTAGGCAAATCCTTTCTGTATCAGAAAGGTGTGACTCATCCAGGATGAGGCATGGAAAAAAATGCAGTTTTTTAGAGAGGTAAACTGTGAGAAAATGAACTGTGGAGGCAGGGGATCAGGAAAGGAAGGAGTTTAGAACCTCGAGGAAGGAATTAATCTGTTTGGGGTTTAAAATGAGAGTTATTTTGCAAGAATTTATATACAAGTTGGCGTGTGAGGGAACTGGGGGCCAGGGAAAGATTGAGAGGTAAATAGCTAAAAAGGGAGTGCTTCCTAGATTGTAGAGAAAGAAAAAAATCTTCACACACACACACACACACACACACACACCCAATTATTTGACATTTGCCATATTTGCTTTATCTCTCATTCTGTGTGTGTAAGTATATAAATGCTTGTGTATGTATATAAGCATATGCATATCTCTCCTCCACTTTTTGTGTATATATATATATACATATACACACACATATATACATATATGTATACACACACACTGATTGAGAGATAAAGCCTATGTATACACATATCTATATACATGTATATATATCATTGTTCTATCTCTCACTGTATGTGTGTGTATATACGTATATATACTCCCCACCCCTGCTGCCCCAGAACATTTGCTAGGAATTTGCAGGTAGCGCAAGACTACATCCCTAAATACTTTAGCAGACAACATCTCAGAACACAGACATTCTCTTATATAACTGTAATGATATAATGACAAATAAGAAATTTAACATTGAGACAACAATATTATCTAATACACTGTCCATGCCCGAACTTCTAAAATTGTCCCCAAATGTCCTGTATAGCTGTGCATATATATTTTCCCCAGACCAGGATTCATTGATGTTTTGCATTTGATGGTCCCGTCTCCTTAATTTTTATTCTAGGACCATCACCCCGCCTTCCATGACATTGATATTTTTGATGAATTCATGCCAGTAATCTTGTGTCTTCCTCTATTTTTAAACTTAAATCTGTGTGTGTTTTGCTTGCATTAATAGACAGATCTCATTGTTTAAATACACAGGCTCAGAAGTCAGGTGGCCTTGGTTGGAATCACAGGCCCATTAATGAGCTTTGAGATCTTAGGCAAGTTACTTAACCTCTCTGTGCCTCAGTCACATCTAGACAATGGGTATAAATGGGTATAATAGTTACATGAATATTTGGCTACTATTGTTTTTATTGTTATTATTAGAGAATACACTCCAATTCAATCTTATAGCAGATGGGAGAGTTTTGTATGATTCCTGATATGTTAGTTGCAAATGACTTGAGAGTAATTTATTCTTAATTTAGAATAATAAGGATAATGGTATAATAATAATAATTGTAGTAACATATACTGACTTCTGAAGATAAAATTATGTGGTCTCTAATTACTGTATCTAAAAGTCCAGATTTAAGATAATGTCAACATTATATACCTAATTATGACACTGGCTAGTAGTATACATAAGGTAAACTGTGTGGGCTAGGAGGTAAAAATATTTTGACCTGCCAGCCAGCTTGGCTAGTCACGAGCTATTTGAGCAAATTACTTACCTCTCTGAGCTATCATTTCCTCACCTGGTAAATGAGAATAATAAGAACTATCTCAGAGACATGTTTGTAAAACTCCATCTTCCTAACCTAGCACCCAGCAAGCCCTTCAAAAAGCTTGCTCTCAGAGTCTTAGTGTGAAGTCTTCCCTAGAAGAGACAAAAATTCACTCATTAACTTGCTTTCAATAGATGTTACCACAACTTAATAAAATTACTAAAAGTTAACGAACATCAGTGATTTTATGATAACCCTAGCCTTAATGTTGCCTTCATTTGACTTAATATTAGCTAGACCATTCTATCTTTGTTATACATAAGGTATAGGCTCTTTTTAGATGGTACATAGATCTGTACCCGAGAGGATAAAAGTATTTAAAGAGTGCATTAACTTGCAGAAGTTGTGTTGTTTTATTTTATCACCATTAATTAAAATTTGGTAAGAATTTTGAGGAGAGGCAACACAGCATTGTGAAAAGAACACGTGCTGTGTCGAGAGATAAGTTGGCACTGTCCCTCATTCATATGTGGTTTGGGGAAATAACCTAACATTTTCGCACCCACCGTAACTTGCTCTTTTGTGAGAGCGCATACAACACAGTGACTGAAACATAGTGACTACTGACTAATGCCTTCCTCCATCCCTCCCTGCTTTTTTCTTTCTTTTCACCTTCCCTTTTCCCCCTTCCTCTCATCATGTCTTCTTGGGTACATGAACCAAGGTATGTAAGTTAAGAGTGGGTCCAGGGAAATATTTTAGAGACTTTTAAGAAAGATCCCATCCACTCTCCCTAATGGCTTGGGAAATACCGCATCTGTGTCCAGCACGTATCTCTGACTTCGGGGCAAAGGCTTTGCACCTACGCAAAGGAAGTATCTACCTTTCTATATGGCAATATCAGGGTCTCCAGAAAACTCTCTCTGCCTCACAAGTTAGCTGGAGACTGATAGTGTTTTTTAGAAAAGATCACCTTTCGTTCCTCAGTGTGACAAAGGCATGCAGTGCCAACTCCTTTGGTCATGGGAAAACAACAGCTTAAATATTGCAGTTTTCAACAGACGACACGTATAGGATGCCCGACTGAGTGAAAGACCGCACGGGAAATGCACTGGAAATGAACTAAGGATGCCGGCTCTCTTCAAATATCACCCAAAACAATAACACAGGCAAAAGCCACTCCACTGCTGTCAGGATTTTGTTGACGGCCACCTTTTCAGATACTCTTGAGAGAAAGCAAGTGTGTGTTTTTGCCATTTTGGGTATGTGGAGAGGTTAGAGTGGCAGTTTTCAAGTGTTTAAGTCTTAGGACCTTCTCATTCTCTTAAAATCATTGAGAACTCCAATCGGCATTTATGCATGAAGTTGTTTACCACGCTAGAAATTAAAACTGAGAAAATACAAAAATGTTTACGTATCAATCTATCTAAAATAACAATAAAAATATATCACACATGAACATACATAATATGTTTTTATTAAAAACTTATTTTCCAAAACAAAGCCATTGTGTGAGAAGTGGTATTCTTTTACTTTTTTGTAAGTTTCTTTTAAAGTAGGCTTAATAGAAAACAGCTGTATTTTCATATCCGCCTCTGCATTCAATCTGCTGTGATGTGTGATTTTGATTGAAGTCTGTGAATTAAAGCTAGCCTCACGTGAATATATAGTGGAAAGGGTAATTTAATAGTTTAATAGCCTATTCAGATAATTATGGACATTCTTCTTTGATACTACACTGAAACTCCACAGGTAGTAGTTCCTTCAAATTTAGCTGCGATGTGGAATCTGAAACCAACGTGAATCAGTGACTGAACTTTTGAGAGTCTGTTGCACTAAAATCCACGGTTGTACATTGTATTTCTAGTAAGTGTTTCTGCATAGTTCTATAATATCATGCATTGGTCATTTCAAAAAAATTGGTTCACTTGAGTGATCAAGGTCTTCCGAATGGTGACACACTTCATGATACACATCCAGAAATTACATTTGTTAATACCATAAAGTCTTCAAGTATTGGGGTGTTGTCAGCCTCACAGTGATGATTTTTCTAAATTTCTAATTTTCTCTGGAAAGCTCAAATTTTATCACTGGCAACGAAGTCTGTCAGTTGTTTTCCTTGATGTGACAAACATACTTCGTTCATTTCTGAGATGTCTGTCAAATACCTGAGTCTGAATAGCCACAGTTTGTCATTCATTCTTTCTTACAAATAAAACTGGTGCTCTGGAAAAAAAAAAAAAAAAAGAAGAAGAAAAGAAAAAAAAAGTAGCTGGGCTAGCTTCCAGGTCAATTACCTGAGTCCTCTTCTCACATAACCCTTACACTCAGGTATGAGGAAAGGTGTTTCTGTGAACTTCCCATTTCACCACACTGTATAAAAGATTTGTACTCAAGGTTTGTGATTTTTTAAAATTAGTAAATTTTACTGCTTCATTAAAGACATTCCTAGGTGAAACTGTCTGTTTTGATTTTTCCCCGTGAATGTGTGTCTGTAAAAAAATACAACGACGGCTAACACAATGTGGACCCTTGTCTTGATTTATAGTAATGGGCCAGCAATCTTACTCACTATGGTTTACATCAAAGTAAATGTCAACACAGTAAAAAAAGCAAATAACTGTTATTATTATTAACCTAATATTGTTATGAAAGTAGTTTTGACCTTTTAGTCCCAGCTCTGAAATTGTGTTAGGTTTCCCCAGAGGTCCGTGAACTGTACTTTGTTTGAGAATCACTGTGTTGAAGGCGATGGGTCAATTGAGTTTTCATTTTGCTGGTATGCTTTCTGCTAGGCTTCAGGGAGAAAACGAAATTGTCTGAAACCTAGTCTTGGGGAGCTAAAAATCTAGCAGATAAGATAGACATATATACCACTAGGTAAAAACAATGCCAAACTTCAGGTACTACGGATGCTGACAAAAGAGTAATTCTTTGGATCTGGAGAGGTTGGGGAAGCATTTGCAAATAGATCATGTGTGCTGGGCCTTGCAAACCGTGGAAGATTTCCAGGTTCCAGGCACAGGCATTAGCCCATACATGTAAGCGTCTGAACCCTTAGGGAATGGCAAGGGGCCTGGGTTGGCTAGATGATAGGGTGCCTCAGAGTAGGCGGTCCTATGAAACCAGAAAGGTAAGTGGGAGGGGGGCTGGTTGGTGGGGACCCTGAAGGCTTTGGGGACACATAACTTCTTCATGTTGCATTGAGCAAACACATTAATTTAGTCTAGAGCAGTGGTCCACAAAGTGTGGTCCCAGACCAGCTGCATCAGCGTCACCTGGGAACTTGTAGAAATGCAGACTCTCAGGCCCCACAAAGACATACTGAACCAGAAGTTCTGAGGGAAGAGCCTAGTCATCGATGTCTTAATAAGTTCTTATTAAGATTCTGTTGCCTGCTAAAGTCTGAGAACCACAGGCCTAGAGTCTAGGGTGTGGTTCTTTCAAGAGAAGAGCCACCTGCATCAGAATCTCCTTGGGATAGGGGGTACGACACCTGCATGTCCCTGGGCCTTACCTCAGAGCTACAGAACCAGAACCTCTGAAATGGAGTCCAGGAACCTGGATGTCTGCAAGTCTAAGTGAAGCACAAGCATCATTGACCTAGCAGAGAAAAGGCTGAAGGAAAATTGCCTAATTTTTACTGGAGGATATATTTTGATAGAAGGAATTTTAGGGGAAGGAATGCAAAAATACATTTCACCCTACTTCCATTGCAAGTCACCGTCTATGTGCATTTATACAGGTCATAAGAGAACCATGAGTTCTCTGCAGTATCACCAAGGAGATCCACCATTTTTTCCCCCGAAGCCTCTTCATACATTACTGATCTTTCAACTTTTGGTGTGGAGGTGGGAGGTGGGAGAGAAGTAGGTGACTAACTGCATAAACAATTGCAAAGCACAATAAGATCTTCTGCCAGAATGAAGGCACACATTATAATTATCTAAGGAAAATTTTATCTTCTGGTAGTTACTAAGAGTACCTAGATATCGAGTTTTATTTTTCTCCCAGCTAAACATATGTTAAGGGACAGCCACAACTTAATTCCCTTAAGTAGTTACTCTAATCAGATGTGTTATTTTCTCAATCTCTACAGTAAACTTGAGTTAAATATCATGTAGCTGGATGTTAAATGGACAGTAATTTGCCAGGCACTTTAAAATTATAGGGTATCCCACATAGATCTGTGGGAGATGAGGGAAAATACACTGAGGGATTGAGTTTATCTGTGTGAGCCTAGGAAGTGAACAAAGCCTAAGATATTGAATGAGCAAGCGCCCTTAGACATATCCTGTGTAACTGCACATGAATGGGACGGGATGGGGAAGTGGGCAGAACCGGAAGAAGGGTGAAATTGGAGGAGAGGCTATTTGAATCTCGCAGTTCATTTTTTGTTTTCTTCTTCCAAAAGGAAAATTAAAAGCCATTTAATATGCTTTTATATATAACCTTATAAGTGAATAAGAAAAGACTATAAAAAAGAATGTATATATACATATATATATAACTGAACCCCTTTGCTGTACAGCAGAAATTAACCCAACATTGTAAACCAACTATACTTCAATTAAAAAAAAAAAAAAGAATAGAAGAGACTAGTTATTCTGCAGTGCTTGGCTAGTGTCTTTACTTTGAAAGTGGCTGGACTTTTATTTTCTGTGTTTTATAAAGTGCTTTGGGACAAAAGTTACCATGAAATGAGAAAAAAAGGCAGTACATACTACATACTCAATGTGTGTCTTTCTCCCTGCTCTATTTGCCAGAGATCATTTAAATAAAAAGGTTTCTGTGATTAGATAAACTTAAAAAAATCCATTCTTCTCTTGGAGGAAAATATCCCATAACCAGAAAGTCTGTTATAATTTCCAGCAAATTGATTTTAATTTAAGAGGAAAGGTGTTGTGGGCTTATAGGCAGAGGAAGAGGATTCTCAGACCTCAAGGCACTTTGATCAGAAGTCTGTTTCTTATAGATACTCTCTGGTCCCATTTGTGTTGGGACATTAGTTTCTGAGGTGCTTGACAGAAAATGAAACTTCCCCGCCCAGTGCTTTAACTGATTCACAGGTGTGACAAGCACCTGCAGAACACCCAGAGCTGGCCCCAGGGCAGGGGTGATGCTACCTAAGGGCACTAGGACAGGTCAAAGGGCAGAGCTGGGTCAGAAAACATAGTTCTTGATTTTAATCTAAAAGAAAAGTCTGCCTGTGGTCATTTAGAGACACACACCCTTTTAAGAAATCATTTGGGAAGAACTTGCCTATGCATTAATTGAGGAAAGAAAGTTCCAGACCACTGGGTCTCCAGGGTCTTCTCTGCTGTAGAACTGTCCATCTTGGTAATATTAGCCATGTTTCCCAAGTGGGAAGAAATGCTATTTCTGCTGATAGACAATTGCAGTCTAGCTGATGTTCACTGTCTATTTGGAAGGAACAGATCAAGTAAATATATACCTGATGTAGCTTTCTTGCACAAACCTGCAGTAATTGAATATCACCTTAACATTTCATGTCATTATGAATGCCATCTATCAAATTAAGCTAAAATTTATTGTGAAACGTCTATATGCAAAGCACTGTGTGTGCTCCACCCAGTGGAAGGCTCCCCTGCAAAAAATCTCTGGCTCTTATCCCTTGAGAATCTCCAATTTAGAGAAGGAGGATAAACAAGAATGTAAGCAATGTTAATACAAAGCAGATTCTGATAGGTGCAGTAAGGGAGGCGGAGAAACAGTATCTCACGAAACATATAAACACACGTAGGAACTATGCATACACAGTCATGCACACACACACTGAGTGGGTTGTATATTTCTAAAGCAAGTCTTGTTAATTCATGTTATATATCATCTTCAGTACTTTTATCACCATTTAACTGAAGGAGAGGGAGACATTCTTCTGTGAATATCTGCTTATTAAGGTTAGATTAAAACCTTTTCAGGAGATTTATTTCTTGTTCAACGACACTAGAGAAATACCATTTAAAACCTTAAACAAATTTTATCGTACAAGCTTATGACCATTTAGAAATATTGTTCCCCAAACCCAGATGTGAACTCTTCTGTCTACACAGAGGAGATAAATACATAATACAAATGGAATTAAGGAATGTGAAACGTTCAATGAAATATGAAGTACTGGTGGAATCTAACGACGTCAGCCTTGAGGTGGGAACGAGGTGAACAGGGGAGATATTTGGGGAAGTTTTTCAGATCCTGTGGAGTGCGCCAGGAAAGGAGAGACCATCTAAGATGGAGACATTCTCAATAACAGTGGCCTCACCAACTACTCACGGAAGGCCTCCCATTATAGTATATATGTTGGGAATACAAACGCAACAAGATACAAAGGGCACCTTCCTTCCCGGATCTCCCAATATATTAGGGAAACAGATCAAAATGTGACAAAGGACCTATAAATGATATAGATGAGAAAACCCCAGGAGTCCAAAATAGGAGAGCTTCATAAGAGCCAGGAGGGGTGGGAGATGCAGTGACTGGGATAATGTATCTAGGAGGAGGTGGGATTTGAGTTGAGCTTTCAGGGCCAGGTGGGAATGAGAAACGCAGAGAGGAGGCCCGCATTCCAGGCAGAGAAATACTCCAAGTTCTTCTCTTCATACCCCCACAGCAGCGCCATGTTTTGCATCACACTTCAGGGGAGGTTATCACTTCCTTACTGTCCCACGGAACTTACAGGAGTCCACAGACCTGAGGTGAAGACACCTGCTCTGACACTTATGAAACTGCACTATTGTGTACTAGTTGTGCCACATAGGATTCCTATTTTTGCGACTAGAGCAGGAAGCAGCACACGGTACTTGCTAGACAGGAGAAAAAGCCTTCTGCTCCCCAAATTCCTCAGTTATAAAAAATAATTATTCAGAAACATAAAAAAGTCCCCTGTGTATGTGCCTCATTTCCTTTCACCAGTTTTTACTTCTGAATGTTTACTTTGTGTATTTAAAAGCAGCGATTGTGGTTCCACTTAAAACAAGGATGGTTGTTTGCTGCCATTTCTTGCTACCAGATGTCTGTATGTGCTTTTCTTCCTTCTCCTCAACAAGTGAAACTACAGGCATTAATAATTAAATCGCAGTGTTCTTGAAATAAGATATGGTTACAAATACTTCATGTTTTATAAAATTATAGTGTTTCAAACACCTCTACCTAATACTTATTGAGTATTAATAAAAGAATGAAATGGGTGTGTGCTGAGATTAAGAGATTCATTTTCATGTAGAGCTATTATTCTTTTTTTTTTTTTTTGCGGTACGCGGACCTCTCACTGTTGTGGCCTCTCCCGTTGCGGAGCACAGGCTCCAGACGCGCAAGCCCAGCGGCCATGGCTCACGGGCCCAGCCGCTCTGCGGCATGTGGGATCTTCCCGGACCGGGGCACGAACCCGCGTCCCCTGCCTCGGCAGGCGGACTCTCAACCACTGCGCCACCAGGGAAGTCCAGAACTTTTATTCTTACAGGTGTAATGTTGGAGTCTGTTTTTCCAGATTAAGTATCTATATTCTACTTCTATACTCTGCCTCTTAATAAGAGGACTACCTCTTTTTTTGCTTAATAGATTTTCTTGTTCAGTGATATTCTAGAACATATGTCTCTCTTAGCTACCAAGAACTAGAATTCACTGAGGTAAAGAAGGTGTCATATCTTCATTATTTGTCCAAGGTTATATCAGTCTCAGTAAGTGTGTGCGATGTGAGTTGATTTAGGACATACCATACACTATCACGCAGTGTTACAATTAGCAGACTCAGTGTTCACCAATATGACAGCATCCCCGCAGTGGAACCCCGCATCTCCACTGAAGGAGAATCCACATTTGAGAATCAGGAATGTCACTCGTTAGCAGTCTAAAGGAAATCTGTGTCTCAGACCCATCGCCTTCCTGATGATTCACCATCTGGAAAATGGCAATTCCTAGAAACACATTAAGATGAGTGGCAAATGCTGCAGTTCAGTAAGAACCAAACCGTTCTCCCACACTCTCAAATCTTTGAATTATATGAGGAACAGACAATCCCACACTCATCAAGTAATTTTTTTCAGAATTAAGAGAGAAAGCCTGGAGTGTACACAAGACTAGCTATTTAATTTGCCAACCTAGTGAAAAGTGAAAATGCAGGGCCTGTTGCTCAAAACTTATTAAAAATTTCAAGAGAGCAGAAGCCGAACATTAAACCAAGAAGCCCAGGGCCCTTCTAAGTGCAGAGTCTTGTGTGACTGCCTTGTCTTTATCTGTAAAAGAGGGTAATTGTTAACTAACCAATCTCTAAGCAATCTTCTAAATTCAACATTTCATCATTCTCATTATAGCTTCTTATATGGTCTCCTTCCCGACAGCTGCAAGATTAAGAGATGATTTCCCTTAAAGCCATTTCTCCCAGCCACTCCCTATTGATATTTCATGGCTACCACCGTTCTTATACTTTCTCAGAGACATCTTGGTTTATTTCTTTTCCTCAGCTCCTCTGATCAACAAGTCACTAAGTCTTGCCCCTTATAATGTTTTATGTTTACTTATTCCTTACCATTCTTATGGCCAAAGACCACGTTCAAGGTTCTAGGTTGTTACAACACTCTTTTCATAACCTAACCTTACCATGTGCACGAGTTACTTCGTGTTGTGTAATTCATCCCCAGATTTATTATCTTCACAGTTTCTGAGTCTTAGAAATTCAGAAATAGGTTAACTGAGGGGTCTGGCTCAGGATCTCTCTCATAGAGTTGCAGTCAATATATCCCCAGGGACGCAGTCATCGAAGGCTTGACAGGGTGGAGCACAGGGTGGAGCACGTGCTTTCAGGATGGCTCCTTCATGTGGCTGGCACGTGGTTGCTGGTTTTTAGTGAGAACTCTCATTATCCTCCTTACTTGGGCCTCTCCATAGAGCAGCTTGAATGTCCCCATGACATAGGGGCTAATTTCTCCAAAGTGAAGGATTCAAGTTTCAGGCTGAAAGTACACTTTGGATCACCTAACCTCAGAAGTCACACACGACTCTTTTTGACATATTCTACTTGTGAAAAGTGAATCATTTAATTCGGCCCACATTCAAGGGAGGGAGATTAGGCTCCACATTCTGGAAGAAGGAGTGATGAAAATTTTACAAATATATTTGAAAACCATTACATCATCCTTTTCTCTACCTGCTGTAAGCCTTCCAAATCCACCTTCCTCAACCAAGGCTTTAGTTGATTCTGTTCCCTGATCAGAAAATGTAAGTGGCTTTAAAGTATAAAAGAACAAGTAAGAACATCCCTTATTGTTCTAGTCAGTACATCTGTCATCCATCATATTTATGGACCTTGTCATCCTTTCCAGCAAGGCCTGCCACTCACCAACCCTGAACACACCTGGATCAATCTAGGGTGGACATCATGTCTTTGTCCTCACTGTTCCTTCCAGTTCCAATGTCCTCTGCTTCTGCATGTTCTAGTTTCAAAATAAAAACCCATTCAGCCATCCTTTCAAATTTTCTGTGGAAAGTCTTCCAGAATTCAAAAACACACAGTGTTTTCCCCTCACTTCTGTGTTTTTTTAGCCATTCACTGGTGGTTTATTGGACGCGTAAAATAAAATGTGCTGAGAGGTGGGGATATAAAGGTGAAATTGTTTTAAAGTATTAAGAGCATTCCTATCTAATGCTCATATATTCTCCTCCTAAATTTCCTTTTGGAAGAGCCCTTAGGAGTCTTCTTCATTGGGCCTAGCCTAGTGCTAGGCTATATGCTGGGTGTTCATTAAATATTCAGTGATTGAAGAAGCAAATAAAGATTATAATATCAATAGGTAATTATCAGAGGTAATTCTCTCTGTCAACAAGTGACATTTTGCTTTTTTCCCTTAAAAAGGAGGGCTATTTTGAAGCCTTTGAGTGAATTAAAATGATTTTGTCTGAAACTGGAATTATAATACTGGAATGTTAATCTGATTACAACAACACAAAGATAATAGCTTTAAACTGGTGATTGGTTTTCTGCTACCTTCTTCAGCCCACCCTCTAATCGTGTATCTGGTTATAATACTGTCACCCCGACTTGATCTATTTTTGATATTTAAACTAGTTCTTTAAAATTCTGAATTGTCATACAATTCAGCCAATAGGATAAGGAAAAAAAAACCCTTCTGAAAGCTTTGTGGGACCCTACTACACCCTCTACCTGGGCACTCGTGCTTTAAAATGCCCCAAATGCCTCTTGTTTTGATTTTCTGTAGATACTTAGTGAGATACTTCTGTAGATGCTAAGGAGCAAATCTTTAGAGTGAAACATTTTAGCTTCCAGAGCTCTGCCTTCATAAATATTCCCTAAAAGCTTAGGAACTAGTCATGAGTCTGACTCCAGGAAAACCTTTGGCCACATGGGTCTGAATCATTCCTCCCAAGAGACAAAACAAGGTGCTAAACAAAAATTGCCTGATGCAGAAGGAATGCGATCTGTGATGTCATGCCTCGCAAAACACAAGGGATCTTCTCTTGGGCTGGCTTGGCTTTTGCTTTTTAAAATCCATACCTGAGATGAGCATCAATAAACAGGGGAACTTGACGTTATTTGACCTAAGGGAAGAAATAAAGCTAGAATCACGACTGGATTCTCCAGGCTACTGTAGAAGGAATCCTACTCTATGTGCTAGACGAGCAGGCTGCGTTAACTATTTGTGAGTCTTCATCACGAAAAGAGAGAAATTGGGAGATCAGAATCATGGATACCTCTGAAATTAAGGCTTCTCCACCAGAGCCAAAGACAACGACTGTGTCATCTCATTTCCTCAGGGGGAGTGTTACGTGGCTAGCTGATCCATACTAAACTTTGCCTTGTTAAGAAATCCACCAGCTAACTAAGAAATGACTTAATATTCTCTTCTTGTTCTGCCTCCACAAAGGCAATGTGGAGTTGAGTGGTTTGGTTTTCAAATGCGTCCTTTTGAGTTTAAGCTGTCTTGGAGCTGGGTACAGAGTAAACTTCTTGACTGTGTATGAGCTGAATATTGGAAAAATTGGGTTTTAAAGATCTTAAAAATAATAAACTGTAATGGAAAAGAATAGAAAAAAAGAATTTAGATACATACAGACATATATATGTATAAACAAATCACTTTGCTGTACGTCTGAAACTAACACAATATTGTAAATCAACTATACATAAAAAAAAAAAGGAAAAAAAATCTTAAAAAAAGAAACAACCTAGGACAGATTCTCATTAAATGGGGAAGGTTACAAAAGGGTTCTTTCTGGAGGCTGCAGGAAGAAGTGAAAACTTCTTTCAGAATACGACTTGATGAAGAGCATACGAAAAGTGACCAGCCTTGCTCCATTTGTAAGACTATATCATAATCCCTGTGGATGTTCTCTTTCTCCAAAGATGGATTGCCACATTCTGGTTACATTCTGAGTTGTCTAAACGTCCTAACGACCAGATAACCAACTTTAGGTCATGCTACAGAAATATAATGAGCACCCTTTCAGGGGTTATATAACCAATCTTGTAACACGGGGACAGCAGGACACCCTGGGCTGCCCTTCCATTAACAGCTAGAGAAGCAGGAGTTTGACTTCTTGGAAGGAGCATAGATCAAGGAACCTCTGCAGGGCTGAGAAGCTCTGACTTCTAATCTTGGGCTACAGGCATGGTTTCCTCCTCCCCACACAGTGATTTGGCCAGAGAGACAATATTCCCTACACACACAAGGTGAAGTTCTCAAAACTTTTTCAAACTTTTTCGAACTAATGGATGAGGGGAAAGTCATCCGGGGACTCACAGTTAAAATATGTATATTTTTAGGTGGCAGTAGCACAGATAGGAGTCTATAGGAAAATTTTGAGGTGTGGTGTAGCTATAACTTCATTCCTCTCCCTCCCACTGATCTGGGTCACAATCACATTCTTGAGAATACTCACTGAGCAATACATCAAGATTTATGGCATTGCATGATCCCAGAGACCTGGGGTGACATGAGGTAATGCAATGAACTGGGGTTCTCTGACTCCACTGACTCTTATAATCATTAAATACTCATTAACCCTAATAATCTTAAAGGGAGTAATAAAAGAATATCACAAAAGAAGCTCATTGGGACCTGCACAACTTGGCGGGGTGAGGGGTCTGCTCCCACTCTAGCATCGGCTAACTATTTGACATTGGGTCTAATTTCATCTGTGGCTCATTTTCCGCCTTCATGAAATTAGGGAATTAAATTAGATGGCCTCAAAAGTCCCTTCTCTATAATCTTGTGAATGTATAAATTCATACAGTTTTCTTTTACTTATATAGCCCTTGTTTTACATGATTATTAAAATAATTTTTTTCAATAAAGAAACTTCACAATATTAAATTTTAATTCACTTAATTTTACCAGAAAGCATTCTGACCATTACTTTTCAGAAAGGCTATAATGAAAATAAAATGAATCCTATCCCCATGGAATAAACAAGGATTAAATAAGGGAATACACATGAAGTATTTCATGCAGTCTCAAGCACTTAGTGAGTTCTCAATAAGTGGAAACAATTCTTATTGTTGGTATCGTATAATCATTTATTCATTCATTCATAAATATTAGTGCATATACCAACTCATGGCTATAGACAAATGCTGAACAAGACAGACAAGTTTATTGTCTTCACTCTTATTATTCACTGAGCCATAGTGATTCCCAAGCTGACCCAGGCCATTTGTGAACTTGATGAGCAAATGCTCAGTGCTGGAATTGTCCTCTTCCCTTTGGTCCTACCCTGTTAAGGACTAGGGATGGGGTGGATCTGGGGGACGACATCAAGGGCAAGAACCCTCTCTTGCTCTGATTTGCCAACTAGTCACATGAATAGTTTTCCATATTTCTTACTCCATGAAGTCCACTACAGGCTTATGTCTTTGGTTTTCTTCCTGTTACAGAGTACGGTGGCACTGTGCTTGCCTAAGGTAATGTGATACCCTCCCATCAAATCATTTACCTGTGTTTTTTATTCCCTTTAAAAGCTAAGTAATAACCACGAAGTGCAGCAAATATTGCTGGGAAGTCTTATGGATTCATCCTGGTTAATCATTCTGTACTTCCTGGATGCAAGGTATACACAAAGTGATCCCTCCATCCCCCACACCCACCCCGCTCCCCATTTAGAAAAACTTTAATTTGGTCATGTAAAGAGCTGAAAATGTCACAGGGAGGAATCGTTAATGCTCTTAGTGATGAAGTTGCCTAGGTAAACCTGGTTCTACTGTTTTTGTTCAGTTTTCTATTTAGGTCTTTGAAAGTTCGAAGCAGCAAATTTATCCTTTCTTTCCTGGTGAGATACTCATTAATTTTTTTCTTATATTGACTAACACAAAATAAAACATACTTTTTCAACTTTCCTCCCCTCAACATAGGCACACATTTGGCCACATATGATGGAATTCAGTTCCTAGGAGCAGCCTAATCCAATTAGAAGACTTTGTGGCTGCATATATGGGCTCCGAATCATACCGAACGCAGATGTTTTACTATTCTTTCCAGTCATAAAGCTGGGAGGAATGGGGAGCTGGTAAGTGGGAGGAAGAATTTTTTCCCTTCTTTGCTGCAAATAATGCCAGTGCGAGGTAAGAAAGCATCTGTGGATGACGTTAAGTGATTTAATTAACAGAAAGGAACAAAGAAAATTTTCCTTTTATTGTACAGAGACACCCACAGAGATTTTACATATCTTTCCTTAAAAAGAACAGACATAATGAGGTGAGTTATGACCATCTTAGAAAGAGTATAAAAGTCAAACTTTTATTATTAGCATGTTCTGGCTCCCATGAAAATATCCTCACTTACTCTGTCAAAGCTACATGACACACCACACACCCTACTGCAGTTGAGTCAAGCCATCTTCATGACTTAGGCTCGGCCCTTCTCCCAAACCAGAATATTAATTAACTTTGCTGCTCGCTGGGCTTACCTACTCCCTCCTATAGATGAGTCATTAATTTCAAGAAGGAGCAAAGAGGAGTTATAATGCTCTTGGGGGAATGACAGAAAAAAAAGAGTCTGAAAGACACAGAGGCAAATGTCCTTGAACCTGGGCAAATGTTGCTTCTTTGCATGCCCACTTCACTACTATTTTGCCACTGATCATCCATTTATTGAACTTATGGTTTGCCCTAAGCTGTAGGGGATGCAGAAAATGAATCAAGGATGGTAGATAAAATATGTAAATAATATAACGTAGTATAACATATACTTTCAATCAAGCATTTATTTACAAATTTCTGCTGAAATTCCTACTATAAGTTATTTTCTATGCTAAGTGTTGGCAATACAAAGATTAAAGACAAAGTCCTAACGTTCAATTGTTAAAAAATTAAAAATAATACTGATAAAGTGCCTTGGATTCTTAGGAAGGAAAAGGAGTATAAATAATCAGGGGAAAAAATTTTAAAGACAGACTGCATGCTGATAAGAGAAATAAAATAGTAGGGATGTTAGGGCAAAAATTATGTCCAACCCATATTGGACATAAAATAAAATAAATAAAATATTTATTGAAAATAAAAGCAAGAACTATCTTTTTTATGGAAAATAATTTTTCTTATATTTTTTCCTCAGAAGAAGATAGACTTATTTTAAAAATTCACCAGTTGTAGAGTAACCATGGATAATAGTTACACAAATTGTCCCACACTAAGTAAACAAAAGGACATAATACGTAGAAATGAGAAGGCAAAAAAAGTACTTATAAATCTTAACAAATCTCTGTGAAGTGAGACAAAGTATTAAAATAAATTTTCATCATGGTTACAAACAGGGACTTAGTGGTGGGATTAAAAAAACTGGATTGCCTATAATTAAGCCAAAATACACATCCCTCTTTTTTAAACAAATATTTGTTAACAATTAAATGATTAAACCTTCTGTAAAGGGTTTGGATATAAAGAAAAACCAAGTAATACATTCAAATCCCTATGGGAAGAGGTTCTTAAAACTCTCCCCCAGGTGCCCCATCCCACTCTGCCCTGCATGGAAGAGCCAGTTCCATTGGACCCTACTGTGATCTGACCTACTCAATACTAGAAAAAAGTCTAATTCTAACACTGTGTATATTGAGAAGGGGAAAATCCAACTGAAAGAGATAATTACTTTCTGGTACAAAGGTAGTTTTGTTTCTGACCATCCAAAGATGGACAACAGTCTCACATGCCTAGTCTTGCCCAGCAACTTGCACACTGTCCCTCTGTAAATTCCTTTTCCTATCCAAATAGGAAACAGTAAGATTCATCAGACCTCGTGTCTCTTGGCCTCTCTCTGTCTGGACAATAAGATTTGTTGGCTTCAGCAATGGGAAAAGCTAATTAAGTCTTTATCCAACTCTCAGGCCAGAATGAAATTACTCTTTTTGGTTATAGCATTGTTACGTGTTTTATTACCTCTTTGCATTAGAGAAATAATACTACAATAATTTTGTTCTAAACCCAGGATCTCTGTCTAGTATATATATGTAGGATATATATCTATATATATCTATATGCATGTATATATAACAGTTATATAAGTTGTATATAACTTATATGTATAATTTAGAAGCATGCTCATTAGCTCTATTGTTCCTGGTGTCTTTCCTTTTTTTTCTTTATGAGGGAGAAGTTGTTCAAGTGACCACAGGAATTAGAAAGGAGCAGGACTGAAGAAAGATGACAGACAAATTGATATCTGGTCCCTGAAGTTGCGCTCTGACTTTGAAAAATGAATGTAGCAATATTCCATCCAAATTGGTTTGCATCTCCTAGGCTTAATGTGGCTGGAACTTAAAAGCGCACAGAAGATGGTATTCCTACCTTATACCCAGGATATTTTGGTCATTAAGACATTTATGGACTTATATTTGGAAAGATCTTAACTAACCCTTAAAGGTACATTGGTATGGTCATTGGAAATGATTTAAAATGGGAGGCAAGAAAGACCACACTTTTTGTCAAAATCTAATCTTAAAAAAATTCAAGCTTAAATATGAACTTGTCTCTGTTGTGATAATTTTTTCATTAAAGTGATGCGTCTAAGAGTCTTCCAGAAAACCCTTAAAGGAGCTGACCAATTTAGTAGTTATTCTGATATATTGCACTTAAAGAAGATGCTATTTCTGAAATCTGGATTAAAAAAGAAACATAAATAGAGAAGATTACATATTTTACAAGAGGTTCCACTACATTATCTTATTAAAAATCAGTCTCCTCTTATGTATTAAAAAGATTATTAAGACTTTAAAATAAATCTCTAGTTTAAAACTTGATTCAGAAACCAACTAATTAGAACTTCAATTAAATTGTTTATGTTTTTCTCTATAGTCTACCTTGATAACAGAGTCAGATCACAAGAAAAAAGCCCCCACTGATTTCAGGGATTTATTTACACAGTTATTCACATTTACATATTTATTTACAAAGCAGATGGTGTTTGGCAATCTTCCTCCTTCTTCGACTTTCCTTCTTCCCTTCTCTTCTGAGCTCATAAGTATTTACTGAACACCAACTGTGTCCCAACATTTGCCACATGCCAACAAAACAATGGTGAGCAAGGTAGGCCAGGTTCCAAGCTTGATGGAGGTTACAGTCAGCTGGGAGCATAAACAAGAAAACAGGGATTTCCAGTACTGTCCTGTGACAGGGAAAGTCCTGAGTGCTTGGGGACCACAGGGAGAGATGCCTTACTCCAATTCGGAGATTAGGGCAGTGACATTGAAGCTGAGACCTGAAGGATCAGTAGTAGTTGCCTGTCAAGGAAGGCAGAGGAGTCTTCTACCTGGAGAGCACAGCATGTGTGAAGTCTCAAGTGTAAGAGAAAGAACACAGTCTTTGAGGAGTTGTAAGAATAGATAGAAATTAGAGGCCAGTCTGGAGAGGTGGCAGAGGAAGGGCAAGAATGGAGACAGAAGACTAACTGATTAAAAGGATATTAACAGTTATCTAAGCTAGGGATGATTTGACTTTGAACTTCAGCAGTGGCAGTGGGGATGGAGCACAGTAGTTGATTTCCAAAGCTATTTGAAAGATAAGAGCAATAGGTGGCTTTGAATAGTGAGTGAGTGTGTGTGTGTGTGTGTGTGTGTGTGTGTGTGTGTGTGTGGTGGAGTTGTGGAAGAAGAAGAGGGAGAAGTAAAGCATGGCTATAGAATTTCTGGTTTTGGCAATTATGATGATATGATGATGCCTGAGATATAGAACAGGAGGAGGAGAAGGTGTAGGACAGATTGTGAATTTAATTTAGTGAGAAATTAGAGTCAAAATGACTAGCAGAGAGTTGGCCATATGGCTCTGAAAATGAGTAGAGATATCACAGTTGGGGATGCAGAACTGGCAGTGTAAAAATGATTATCAAAGCTGTGAGAGTGAGTGAGGCCACACGAGAAACAAACTAGAGAATAAGACTAGAATTTGGCTGGGTATCTGTCCATTCTGGTCATAAATAGGCAAAACTCTTGTATACAATGAGCTGTCAATGTTCTCTCCTTGGGGCCTCTTCTCATCTGTAGAGATTTCAGATTATGACTCCCTCCAGGACCTCCTATAATGTATTGTAGGAAGAGCTGTTTGGGAGAACCATCCAGATGCCCAGGTGGCACAAGCTCCTGGCTCCTTTAAGGACTGGCTCAAGTCACACAGAAGGCATGTTGGCCCAGTGCTTCACTGAGTTAGTTCCTGGGTGCCACAGAGGTGTAGACAGTTGTGGAAGGAGTCAAGTTGCTTTAAAGCTGCCACTTTCCCTATGCATGGTCATGTCAGTTACATTCAGGTATCAGCTTTCAAACTAGAGAGAGAAGGTAAGGTTATAGCTGCCTCCAATCCATGTAGAACTGTCTATCCCTTTTCTATTTCTCTCTCAAAGTCTGGGGACCTTTAGTACAGAGTGACAGATATTTCATCTAAAAGTAGACATCAAACTGCTCTGCAAAAAAGCCAATAGCAAATGTGTATGTGTATGATGGTGGGTCTCTTGTGTTTAAGAAGATGCAAGAAGGGAATAGCACTTGCTAAGTATAAAACCAAGCAAGTTATACAGAACAGTAAATCAAATTACCCACCTTTATTTCTTGAAAAAACCTATGTGCTTTTTGAGAACTTAAAACTATTGAAAATTGTTCATTAGAAATACAGTTGTTAATATCAATCAGAAGAAAGTGTAGCCATCTACATTCCATAAACGTTCCAGACAAATCCCAGGTGAAGTCTATAATGATTCCCTTGAGACTTTTGTCCAAATCAGAGTTTAAAAATTCATTTTGGGGAAGATGGCTTGAAAATAATGTGAACACTATAGCAAAGCTGTATAATTCAGGTTGGTAAAATAAGCATTCAGAAAGATACAAAGTTAAATAAATTGAAAGTACAAGTGTGTAATGAAATGCTCTGCCGATAACTAAAAGCAAAGAGGAAAAAACCCCAGAAAAATGGTTATGCCAGAAAATGGCAAGAAAACTGGGATTCTGCTTGCATGATAGTGAAATCAACACTTAAATCACATTGCCCGTTGAATTCCTGTCTAAGGAAGAAAGACGCATACACATACAATGAAATGCTGTGAAGATTAATGAGTGTGTGTTCAAAACCTTACAAAGAATCCATATGAAAGACATTGTACACAAACAAAGCATTTGTATTGTTTAATCTAACCATGGCTAAAAGCCCAGCAATACCATAAAAAAGCATCTTTCTATGTGAAGGAACTTGAACTTCAAAGAAAGGGAGACAAGTGCTTAGCATAACTGACACATCCTAAATTTTCCTCTTCCAGATTTTCTTGATGGCTATAATTTTTTCTTTTAGAATTCCCTGAATTTCAAACTATTAAAGAATGTTTTTTTAAATTAAACTGGTCTGTTCTAAAGTCACAGAACATGGTTCAACTTGTCCCTTCACTTCTATGCGATGCAACAGCACACGTGTTGGAAATCGTGGAGGGAATGCAGTGTGTTGTGCAGACCATCCTCAAGCATATTAAAAGCACTCAGGTTTTTATTTTATTTATTTTTAAAATTTTTAAAATTTTATTTTTTTATTTGATTTACAATGTTGTGTTAGTTTCAGGTGTACAGCAAAGTGAATCTGTTACATATATACATATGTCCACTCTTTTTTAGATTCTTTTCCCTATAGGCCATTACAGAGTATTGAGTAGAGTTCCCTGTGCTCTACAGTAGGTCCTTATTAGTTATCTATTTTATATATAGTAGTGTGTATATGTCAATCCCAATCTCCCAATTAATCCCTCCTCCCCCTTACCCCCTGGTAACCATAAGTTTGTTTTCTACATCTATGACTCTATTTCTGTTTTGTAGACAAGTTCATTTGTAACCTTTTTAAAGATTCTACATATAAGTGACATCATATGACATTTGTCTTTCTCTGTCTGACTTACTTCACTCAGTATGACAATCTCTAGGTCCACCCATGTTGCTGCAAATGGCATTATTTCATTCTTTTTTATAGCTGAATAATATTCTATTGTATATATGTACCTCATCTTTAAACATTCCTCTGTTGATGGACATTTAGGTTGCTTCCATGTCCTGGCTATTGTAAATAGCAAAGCACTCAGATTTTTATGTGGGAATAATCAACAGTAGAATACAAAACAGAAGAGTTCAAGGCACCTTAGTGTAGACATAGAGCATTAGTGTTGTAATGACCAAAATTTCCATCATTTTAATTTGTAATTTGCCCAGTGGTAGAGTTGTAATGTAGAATCAAGGATGGAACTGTTACCCACCTGCTATTTGGGCACAGAGTGATTTATCAGTAATAACCTTGACTATTGCTGGAACATGTTTATAATGGTCTCCAAGGGCAGGTATGTGTGCTGGCTGATGTTCTCAGTTCATGTTCCAAATAGGAAGGGACTCCTTCTAAAAGGATTTTACACAGACGAGTGGAGAAACTGAAGGTAATATACCAACGAAGAGAACATGCCACCAGAGAGGGTGCAGGTAAAAAACATTTAGGCTAGAGAGAGGGAGAGAGCTGCAGTATCACATGAGCATTGCCATTAACTAGTAAAGACAACAGCCAATCTTTTCCAGAATGAAATAGAGGAAAACAGAATCTTCCACAGAAATTATTGATGAACTTTCTGAAGGCACAGAACTGAAGAATTACGGGTGACTTTAAGGTCTCTGAATCAAGAAGAGGATGTTCCCACAAGATGATCTGGAGCCCTAGAGGAAGACTGAGAATGGCCAAAGGACAGGTTCTTGTCTTTGATACAGAGGATAAGAGGCACTACTAGATTCTTGGGGGAAAGAAGAAAAAATTAATATAAAACTCCCTTTAAGTTTTATAAATCATCATTTTTAAGTGTAGATCTTGATCGTGTGGTCCAGGCATTCTCACAAATCTGTTAAGATACTGTTTAAATATAAGGACACATGAACTGGGTGGTCCCTCCCCAGTTATTTAAAGATTGTGGTGGCCAGTGGAGAGAAGACCAGGTAAGAAACACCCTTATGAAATTCTGTGTTAGTGAGGTATGCTTATGACTGAGAGAGCTAATGTTTCAGAAAGGTTCTGCTTTGCTTCTCTGTTCTCATCTGTAAAATAAATATGGAAAATAGTCTTCACTTTGTATAAGTATCTTGAAGACCGAAAGAGAAAAGGTACATTAAGCTTAGCAAATGGTGAGTGCTCAATAAAAGGTTTGTTATGATTACTCACTGTCACCCCTCACACACACGAGTGTTTGTGTGCACCCCTATTTATAGACACACAAACTATAACTCAGTTTTTAAAAAACAGGAGTCTTGGAAAAGAAAATAGAGATCAGAAAGAAAGTAGTGTTTAATTTGTTTTGAAAGAAGAGAATATTTTTATTCTCCCAACATACAACATATCGCATTACTGCATTTCAACAATCTGTAAGATAAATACAGGCAGACCTCAGAAATATTGTGGGTTTGTTCCAGACCACTGCAATAAAGTGAATATCACAATAAAGTGAGTCATATGAATTTTTTTTCATTTCCCAGGTCATATAAAAGTTATGTTTACGCTATACTGTAGTCTATTAAGTGTGCGATAGCACTATGTCTAAAAACACAATGTACAGACTTTAATTAAATATACTTTATTGCTAAAAATGCTATCTATCATCTGAGCCTTTAGTGAGTTTCGATCTTTTTGCTGGTGGAGGGTCTTGCCTTGATGTTGATGGCTGTTGACTGATCAGGCTGGTGGTGGCTGAAGGCTGGGGTGACCATGGCAATGTCTTAACATAAGACAACAATGAAGTTGCCACATCCATTGACTTTTCTTTTCACAACAATTTCTCTGTTGTGAAAATGTTGTTTGATAGCATTTTACCCACAGTAAAACTTCCTTCAAATTGGACTGAATCCTCCCAAACTGTGCCACTGCCTTATCAACTAATTTACATAACATTCTAAATCCTTTGTTGTCATTTCAACCATCTTTACAGAATCTTCACCAGGAGTAGATTCTATCACAAGAAACCACTTTCTTTGCTCAGCCTTGAGAAGTAACTCCTCATTCATTTTATCATGAGATTGCAGTAATTCAGTCACACCTTCAGGCTGCACTTCTAATTCAAGTTCTCTTAGAACTGTAGTTACTTCCTCCACTGAAGTCTCAGACTCCTCAAAATCACCTATGAGGGTTGGAATCAACTTCTTCCAACCTGTTAATGTTGATGTTTTTACTTCTTCCCATAAATTGTGAATGTTCTTAATGGCACCTAGAATGGTGAATCCTTTCCAGAACTTTTTCAATTAACTTTGCCCAGATCCACTGGAGGAATCACTATCTACGGCAGCTATAGCCTAACAAAATATACTTCTTAAATAATAAAACTTCAAAGTCAAAATTACTCCTTGATCCATGGGCTGCAGAGTGGATGTTGTGTTAGCAGACATAAAAACAACATGAGGGCTTCCCTGGTGGTGCAGTGGTTGAGAGTCCACCTACCGATGCAGGGGACACGGGTTGTGCCCCAGTCCGGGAAGATCTCACATGCCGTGGAGCGGCTGGGCCCATGAGCCATGGCTGCTGAGCCTGCACGTCCAGAGCCTGTGCTCTGCAACGGGAGAGGCCACAACAGTGAGAAGCCCATGTACCGCAAAAAAAAAAAAAAAACACAAAAAAACAACATGAATCTCATTGTGCATCTTTATCAGAGTACTTGGGTGACCAGGTGCATTGTCAATGAGCAGTAATATTTTTTTTTTTTTTTCTTTTGCGGTACGCGGGCCTCCCACTGCTGTGGCCTCTCCCGCTGCAGAGCACAGGCTCCGGACGCGCAGGCTCAGCGGCCATGGCTCACGGGCCCAGCCGCTCCGCGGCATGTGGGATCCTCCCAGACCGGGGCACGAACCCGCGTCCCCTGCATCGGCAGGCGGACGCTCAACCACTGCGCCACCAGGGAAGCCCAATGAGCAGTAATATTTTGAAAGGATTTTTTTTTCTGAGCAGTAGGTCTCAAAAGTGGGCTTAAAATATTCAGTAAATCATATTATAAACAGGTGTGCTGTCATCAAACTTTGTTGCTCCATTTCTAGAGCATAGGTAGAGTAGATTTAACATAATTCCCTAACATTAACATAACCCTTTAACATAAGGCCGTAGTGTTTTTGGTATGGTCAATGAGCATAGGCTTAAACTTCAAGTCACCAGTTGCCTTAGCCCCTAACAAGAGAGTCAGCCTGTCCTTTGAAGTTTTTTGTTTGTTTGTTTGTTTGGTTTTATTTGCGGTATGCGGGCCTCTCACTGTTGTGGCATTGTGGCCTCTCCCGTTGTGGAGCTCAGGCTCTGGACGCACAGGCTCAGTGGCCATGGCTCACAGGCCCAGCTGCTCCACGGCATGTGGGATCTTCCTGGACCGGGACACGAACCCATGTCCCCTGCATCGGCAGGCAGACTCCCAGCCACTGTGCCACCAGGGAAGCCCCCTTTGAACTTTTGAAGCCAGGTATTGACTTCTCCTCTCTAGCTATGAAAGTCCTAGATGGCATCTTCTTCTAATATAAGACTGGTTCATCTACATTGAAAATATTTTGTTTAGGGTAGAGATTTTCATTAATTAGTTTAGCTGGATCTTCTGGATAACTTTCTGCAGCTTCTCCAAGAGCACTTGCTGCTTCACGTTACACTTAATATTATGGAGACAACTTCTTTTTTTCAACCTCATGAATCAACCTCTGCTAACTTCAGACTTTTCTTCTGCAGCCTCCTCACTTCTCTCAGCCTTCATAGAATTGAAGAGAGTTAGGGCTTTTCTCTGGATTAGGCTCTGATTTAAGGGAACGTTGTGGTTGTTTTGATCACCTTGCCAGATCACTAAATTTTTCTCCACATCAGCAGTAAGACTGTTTCACTTTCTTAACATTCGTGTGTTTACTGGAGCAGCACTTTTCCTTTTCCTTTGCATTCACAACTTGGCTAACGGTTTGGCGTAAGAGATCTAGCTTTCAGCCAGTCTTGGCTTCTGACATGCTTTCCTCAGTAAGCTTAATCATTTCTAGCTTTTGATTTAAAGGAAGAGATGGCAACTCTTCCTTTCACTTGAATATTTAGAGGCCATTGTAGAGTTATTAATTGGCCTAATTTCAATATTGCTTTGTCTCAGGGAACAGGCCTGAGGAGAGCTGGAGAGACAGGGAATGGCCAATAGGTAGAGCAGTCAGAACACACATGATATTTATTGATTAAGTTCATGGTGGTATACGGGAGTAGTTCGTCTTGCCCCCAAATAATTACAATAGTACCATCAAAGATCATTGATCACAGATCACCATAACAAATAACATTATAATGAAAAAGTTTGAAATATTGTGAGAATTGCCAAAATGTGACACAGACACACCAAGTGAGCAAATGCTGTTGGAAAAATGGCACCCATAGAATTGCTCAATGTAGGGTTGCCACAAACCTTCAATCTGTAAAAAACACAGTATTTGCAGAACACCATACCGTGAAATGCAATAAAACAAGGTACGCTTGTATAAAGATAACAAATTGGGTAATTTTTTTCCATTTTGAAGAAAAAGTTTCTGCCTGTGAATGATCTCTGACTAATTTGTGAAAAAAGCATTTTTTATTCCATTAATGTATATTTTTCATTTATAGTGATTCTATCCCTTGCCAAACCATATAAAAAAGTTAGTAAACATTCCTGTGAGACAAATCAACTCTAAGATTCATACCCTGGTGATGTTAGCAGTAATAAAACATTTTCCAGAGCATGTTACTCACATCAGACATAACTCTTAAAAGCCTATGCCCATTTGTAGCGAGAAAACTTGGTAACAATATGAATTAGAATTAGAATGGAGATGTTTTGTATTCATCAGGCTGTCTCCTGGCTTTCTTTCTATGTACATGCCTGCTGAAAATCTTTACTTTGCCCTGTAATAATTAAGTATGATTCAGTCTTACTTCACCAGTTTTCACTGAGACCACATCTGTATTATCAAATCTTTCATCTTCTCTGACTCTCTGCTAAATATAAAGTCAGGTTACAACAGAGACTTAGAAACAATTACAGTCCACGTGCTCCCTGCTAAGGTGGCTGGGGAAAATGATTAGGGGTAGGGGGTGGCTGCTTTGTCCTAACCAATTGCCTCCCTTATTCATTCCCTTTAATAGCAAGAATTGGTCAGTGGTTGCTCAGGGCATACTAAGTTAATGGTGTTAGGACTATAGCACAATATTTCTACCCAGCGTATTCTACCTGTCTTATTCAAATACCCGCTGGCAATGCAAGTTTGAAAAGGTTGCTGGCAACCGTTCTCAGGTATGAATCAAAAGAACAGTCCCAGATAGCTATTAAAGGACAATGATTGGAAGTGGGCCTTGGTAAAATGCTGAAGCAATTTTATATGTATATAAGTGAATAGTCACTAAATACCCCAAGCATTCAACTTGTATTGAAGACAACAGAAGATGCCACAGTTTGAGTTCATAGTTTTTGCCTGATTTTTCAGTTAGGTAAGAAAATTGGCCAGCTGACATAATTTAAAGGTGCAGCAGGTGGTAAAAATAGGTTTCTCAGAACCCTACAAAATCAGCATCACCAGGAATGATAATTTATTCAGCCTACAGTTGAACTGTTTGTTGTTTCTCCCTGTGAAATTATGTGTTTCACATAATTTTATGCATTTCTTTCAAGAGTTCTACAGATTTTATAATGTTTAATTAAAAGAGCACTATATTCCCATGGTGTACACACTCATAGGTGCCTGGGCATAGAGTTCTAACCATTCTAGTGGAAGAAAAATTATTTGATTCTGCAGAGTCTTGCTTAAGCCAAACTAAATGGAGGCAAACACAATAATGGGATGTTTTTGGCTTTCAAGGAAAGACCACTCTCAGCTTCTGTTGTTAAAGATGTTCTAGAAAAACATTGTCATAATGTAACAAAATAATGATAATAATGAACATTTATTAATTTCTCACTAAGATTCAGAATAAATGCTAAACACCTCAATGCACTGAATCATTCAAATCTTTCAACACGTCCACTATGAGGGTACTTTTATTGTCCTCATTTTATTTGTTTATTTATTTTTACTTTTGGCTGCTTTGGGTCTTCGTTGCTGCGCGTGGACTTTCTGTAGTTGCGGTGAGTGGGGGCTACTCTTCGTTGCAGTGCGCAGGCTTCTCATTGCAGTGGCTTCTCTTTTTGCAGAACATGGGCTCTAGGCACGTGGGCTTCAGTAGTTGTAGCATGCAGGCTCAGTATTTGCAGCACGTGGGCCCTAGAGCACGTGGGCTTCAGTAGTTGTGGCGCGCGGGCTCAGTAGTTGTGGTTCGTGGGCTTAGTTGCTCCACGGCATGAGGGATCTTCCTGGACCAGTGATCGAACCCATGTTCCCTGCATTGGCAGGTGGTTTCTTAACAACTGAGCCACCAGGGAAGTCCTGTCCTCATTTTATATATGAGGAAACAGGCTGGCAAGAAGCAGAGAAGGAAAACAATGTTAAGTCGGCCTAGACTAGAGCCTGTACACTCAACCACTAGTTACTGCCTGTACATCCCAGAGAAAGCTCTGGAGGGCTGTGGAGATGGCACAGGTAACCATTCCAGTATCCTGGGCTGAGTTCTGCTTAAGAGCCATGACAATTGTTAGCAACAATTCAATTCTAATATTTTCTCAGCACCCAACTGAATCATCATCCCCTTGATGTTATGACTGAGGGAACAATGATTTATTACTTCTCAGATTTATAAGTGATAGATATTCACACAGAGGGAAAATAATGAAGAAAAACAGTGATGACTGAGAGTCATGACAGCTGGATTTTAGACTCACTTTTTCTAGTAATTAACCATGTACATTTGGGCAAAGTCACCCTATTGTTTTTCACCTCAGTTTATGTTACATTTGTCTGCAGGACAGGACAA
Organism: Delphinus delphis; assembly: GCF_949987515.2. NCBI lineage: Eukaryota > Metazoa > Chordata > Mammalia > Artiodactyla > Delphinidae > Delphinus > Delphinus delphis. Next base: position 144,137,159 of record NC_082685.1, on the reverse strand, counting down.
GACTATTAGTGATTGCCTTTTTCTTGGTAGTAGAGATTACGTTAACTTTCTACTTCTAAAAACTCTCTGTAGGAATTTGCAGACTTGAGAATTTAGCCAGCTTAACCTGTGGAGTTTGTTCAATTCTGGCCACATTAGACTTAAAATTCTCCAGGATGGGGTCTATGACTGCTTAATTATTTTTTTGGAGACATATACAAGGCAGTCTTTTTTGTAATGTTATTGGATAATGATGAAAAAAAATTGTTGGGATAGAGGGCAATAGAGTATATATGAAACAATAGTTTTAGACATTGGATAACAGGTGCATGACAGTAATTCCTGAGAAAAAGGAACCCAATGAGGTGAACCCTGTAATCCTTCCAACTTACCCCCTAGAGAGAATTTCCAGGCCACAGCACAGGGTTCAAAGAGAGCCCAGCCATCTCCCCAAGTTGAGGAGGAAGACTGTGAATTCAGGGACACCAAGATGGCTAAAATTTGCAGGCAAGGTACCAGACAGGAGAACTTTAAGGAGAGGAGCTAGTGGGAGGGAGAGAAGGGAGAGAGAGAACAAACTACTCTGGAGATGAGGCTTCTACTCAAGTCTTTGGTTGAGTATTGATCAATGCATGCATGTAAGGAAACAACTAAGAACTGAAAGAAGCAGAAACAGAAAAGAAACAGGGAGAGAATAATTGGAATAATTGCTCATACAGGTCTGGGAATAGTTTGTGTTCTCAGTAGCCAAAGTGAAAAGACCTCCTAATGTGCAAGGCATCAAGTCATGTCCTGGAAAAGGTATTTGCTTCAGTAATGGAGTCAAATTAACACTAGGCTAAAAGTGTTTTGGCCCATCTAGCAAAGTTTAAAAGTAAGCCTTGAAAGGATAAAACTGTTTCCAAGTAAGTAAACTAAGTGTAAGAGCAAAGTATCAAAATATTTTAAACAGGGCTTCCCTGGTGGCGCAGTGGTTAAGAGTCCGCCTGCCGATGCAGGGGACACAGGTTCGTGCCCCGGTCTGGGAAGATCCCACATGCCGCGGAGCGGCTAGGCCCGTGAGCCATGGCCGCTGAGCCTGCGCGTCCGGAGCCTGTGCTCCGCAACGGGAGAGGCCACAACAGTGAGAGGCCCGCGTACCACAAAAAAAAAAAAAAAAAAAAAAAAAATATATATATATATATATATATATATATATGTATGTATATATATATTTTAAACAAATACAACAAAATCCAGCACCCAAAAGTTTAAAATTCACAACGTCTGGTATCTGATATCAAATCAAAGATTACCCAGCAAACAAAGAAGCAGGAGAATATGACCCATAATCAGGAGAAAAATTGATCAGTATAAATACACCCAGAAATGACACAGATGCTATAATTAGTAAGCAAGGACAGACATTGGTATTAGCAATTTGTTTTTAGATATGTCTCCTCAGGCAAGGGAAACAAAAGCAAAATAAACAAATGGTCAAACTAAAAAGCTTTTGCATAGCGAAAGAAACAATCAACAGAACAAAAAGGCTGCCTACTGAATGGGAGAAGATATTTGCAAGTGAAATCTAATAAGGAGTTAATATCCAAAATATATGAAGAACTCATACAACTCAACATCAAAAAACCAAACAGTTCAATTAAAAAATGGGCAGAGAACCTGAATAAACACTTTTCCAAAGAAGACATACAGATGGCCAACAAGCATGTGAAAGGATGTGCAATATCACTAATCATTGGGGAAATATAAATCAAAACCACAGTGAGATATCATCTCACACCTGTCAGAATGGCTATTATAAAAAAGACAACAGATAAGAAGTGTTGATGAGGATATGGAGAAAAGGAAACCCTTGTGCACTGTTTATGGGAATGTAAATTAATGCAGACACTGTGAAAAATAGTTATGGAGGTTCCTCAAAAAATTAAAAGTAGAACTACTATTTGATCTAGCAATTCCACTTCTGGGTATTTATCTGAAGAAAACAAAAACACTTATTCAAAAAGATACATGTACCCTTATGTTCATTGCAGCATTATCTACAATAGCCAAGGTATGGAAGCAACCTAAGTGTCCAACCATAGATGAATGAATAAAGAAGATGTAATAGAATATATATACAATGGAATACTACTCAGCCTTGAAAAAATAATAAATTCTTGCCATTTGCTACAACATGGATGACCTAGACGATATTATGCTAAGTGGAGTAAGTCAGACAGAGAAAGACAAATATTCTATGTTATCATTTATAAATGGAGTCTAAAAAACAAAAAAAACAAATATAACAAAACAGAAACAGAATCATTAATACAGAGAATGAACAGGTGGTTGCCAGAGGGAAATGTATGGAAGGTTGAGTGAAATAGGTGAGGGAGGTTAAGAGGTACAAACTTTCAGTTACAAAATAAGTGAGTCATGAGGATGGAATATAAAGCATGAGGAATATAGTCAATAATAATGTAATATCTTTGCATGGTGACAGATGGTAATGACTAGTCATAGTGGTCATTTTGGAAAGTATAGGAATATCAAATCACTATGCTGTGCACCAGGAACTAACATAGTGTTGTATACCAATTATACTTCAAAAACAAACAAACTCAGAAAATGAGATCAAATTTGTGGTTACCAGAGGTGGGGAGTGGTGGGAAGGGGTACTGGATGAAGGTGGTCAAAAGATACAAACTTACAGTTATAAGAAAAATAAATACTAGGGATGTGATGTACAACATGACTAATAAAATTAACACTGCTGTATGTTATGCATGAAAATTGTTAAGAGAGTAAATTCTGAGTTCTCATCATAAGGAAAAGATATTTTTCTTTTACTTTTATTTTGCATCTCTATAAAATGATGGATGTTCACTAAACTAATTGTAGTAATCATTTTATGATGTATGTAAGTTAAATCATTAAGCTGTACACCTTAAACTTGTATAGTGCTGCATGTCAGTTATATCTCAATAAAACTGGAAGAAGAAACCCCAGCTATTATAAACATAATTCAAGAAGGTAAAATAAGATATGAATATTATGAAGGAAACAAAAGAATGATATAGAAAACACCTGCGCTTAACATGCAGAGACAAAATATACAACATAATTACACTGGATAAAAATTACACTGGATGGGATTAGACACTGCAAAAGAAAAGAGTAGTGCATCAGTGAGCTGGACAATTAATTTAAAACTGTCTAACATATTTTTAAATAGAGTTCCAGAAGGAGAGAAACGTGTGTGTGTGTGTGTGTGTGTGTGTGTGTTTGTGTGTGTTATGAGGACACAATGGCTGAAAATATTTCCAAATTTCATGAATTCTGTAGACTCAAATTCAGCAGTCTCTACTTACCCCAAGAAAAAGAAACATCAAGCAAACTACACCAAAGAACATGATAATCAAATTGCTGAAAATCAGTGTCAAAGAGGAAGTCATTAAAGCAGTGGGGGAAAAAAGAGGCTTCACATTTGGAGAAATAAATAAATGATTGACAGAAGACTTCTTATAAGAATAATGCAATTAAGAAGACAATGGCATATCTTTTAAGAAAATTTTTTCAGTTTAAAATTTTGTCCTTAGAGAATATATATTTCAAAAATGAAGGCAAAAAGAAAGATATCTTTCAGACACAAAAAGGCTGAAAGGGTTCATTAACAACAGAATTACACTGCAAGATATGTTAAAAAAATGTTCTTTAGGCAGAAGGAAAAAGATACTGAATAGAAATTTGCATCTATCTAAAGAAATGAAGTATAATATAGAAGATATTTCTTTTTCTAATTTCTAAAATATCTGAAAAAGATAATTGACAATTTCAAGTAAAACTAATAATAATGCATAGTGGGTTTTTACATATGTAGAAGTAAAATATTTGATAAAGATAACATAAAGGCTGGGAGGGGTAAGTAGAAGTATACGACTGTAAGATTCTTATACTGAATGTTAAGTGATGCAATATTTGAGTACAGATTATAAGTTAAAGATATATACTATAAATCCTAAAGCAACCACTAAAATCACATACAATAAAGAAGATAAAATGGAATAATAAAAAATATTCAATTAATTTAAAAGAATGCAAGAGAAAAGGAAAAATAAAGCAAATAACAGATAGAACATATAGAAAAAAAATAGCAAGATGTTTGGCTTAAACCCAACTATATCAATAATCATATTAAATGCAAATTTTGGACAAAGTTTAGCAAATCAAATGCAACAAAAAATAAAAAGGATAACAAATTAAAACCGAATGGAGTTTATCCTGGGAATATGCAGTTGGCTTAGCATTTGAAAATCAATCAGTATAATTTGCCATATCAAGAGACTAAAGAAGAAAAAACATTTGATCATATCAACAGATGCAGTAAAAACACTTAATATAATCCAACATCCATTCAGGATAAATACTCTCAGCAAACTAGGAAAAGAAGGGAACTTCCTCAACCTGATAAAGGGCACCTATGAGGAGACTGACTGCAAAGGGGCCTGAGGGATATTTTCAGGGTGATAGAAATGTTCTTTATCTTGACTGTTTTCGTTGATGCATGTCTGCTTATGGTTTTCAAACTCATCGAATTTTATGCTTAACATCTATAAAACTGAGTTATAAATAAACAAAATACCCGTCATCATAAGTAACGTTCTGATGTAAATAAAATGTGATCTGAGGGCACAAGATATGTAAAGACTAACGCCAGGAAAGTCAGGGATGCTTTTAGGAATGAGAAATATGGGACTTGGTCTTGAAGTTAGAGTAGGTGAAAGAGAAGGTGCAGGTAGTAAACATACTCTTCAGCTCCTCCCTGAGGGGAGATTATCTTGCTCTTTCCTGTTGATTCAGTGTGTCACTGGCTTTGGCCAAGTCCTAGTGAAAGCTTTATTACATAGTGATTTGCTCTGATCTTTTTTCTCCTTATCCCTTCAACAATGCTCCAGACAGTGCCTGCTCTATCCACACATCACATGACTGAGAAATAAACCTGTGTTTATTTCAAGCTACTGAGATTTTTGGATCATTCTTTTGTGTTTTAACTTAGTATATCCTAACTGATACAGAATATAAGAGTGATCCAGGAATAGTTCCAATAAAGCCGTAGAGGTTTGGAGGATTAAGGAGTATTAAGAAGGTCAACGTGATCAGACTGTAGAAGCATGGAGGAGAGTGACATGGAAACAAACTGCGAATGACAGTGAATGCCAAGTTAAGGCACCTCAATACTTTTTCTTCTTGACAATGAGAAGCCATTCAAAATTTTAATCAGAGGAGTAAAATTAAAAAGAAAATTTAACTAGTGGTAGTGCTGAGAATGGACCTAAGGGGAAGAGAATGGTTGAGTATCTTTCCATAAGGTAAGTTGAAAGAGAAAATTGTTGTGTGTTGGTGTGTTATCATTTACAGGTTCACAAGAATTTACATGAACCTATGCATTTTATACTCTATAGATTTTCTATTTATGCATATTTGATAATGCATAAAAGTTTTCCATTTTTACATCCTTTGTGTGTGTGTGATGGTGATAAAGTTGAATTTTAAAGGCCATATCTCTCATCTCTCAGAACTGTGGCAAAATTTATTACCTCTCTCTGGTATTATCACTTACTGAAAATAAATAAATAAATCACTCCAAAGTATTAATGTCTGAAAGTATCTTGCTGCCAATTATAGAAGTCAAAAGGTCAAAAAGATCATGTAAGATATATGTCTCTCTATAAGTGAATGTATACATACAAATATATCTAGATAGATAGATAGATATACTGTGTCCATTTACAGTCGCTTCTGAGTGACTCAGCTCCAGGTGATTCTTCAGAAAATACTAGACTCAAAACCTAGAGATCCTGCCTTTCTTGCTACAGCTGGTAAGGGCACCTGGACCAAAAGCAGCAAGTCTACCATGTCTATAGTTTTGATTTTTATATAAACAAATACACATATAAAGGCATTATTGTTTATTATCAAAGAATTTTAAATTAACAGAAGAGCTCCTGCTACCAAGGTTAAGAATTAAGACATTAATATTTTTTGAGACCCAAGTGTGCCACCCTGCAATCACATCTCCTTTCCTATCTTCCTTACCAGAGGTAACCACTATTCTAAGTTTGGGGTAAATTACTCCTTTTAATTAAAAATAATTTAAACAATTTTAGCACCTATATGTATGTATATTTACACATATATACATACCTATTTATACATATACTTATACATATATATATATGGACATATACTGTCTATATGTTCGGCTTGTCTATTTTTAAAAGCTCTGGAAATGCATCCACACTTTGCCTATTCTCTGATGACTTGCTTGTTTCCTTCTTTTACATAGTATGATGTTTTGAGATTCAGCCATGTTTATAGTGAATGCCTCATTTGTTTTCATTGCTATTCCAGTATATGAACAGATCATGATTTATTTATACATTTTATCCTTAATGAACATTTATGTGTTTGTTTCCTTTAAAAAGATTCTTGTGCCTAGTATATATATATACAAGTATTTCCCTAGGTTATTTATTTAGGAGTGGAACAGCTGGGTCATAGAGTGGGTACACGTACAACTCCGTAGGGTGCTATTGTTTTCCAAAATTGTTGTAATAATTTTTGCTCTCAACAGTATGAATGAGAATTCACATTATTCCAAATATTCACCTACACTTGGCATTGTCCAACTTTTAAATTTTTGGTAGTCAGATATGAAATAGTATTTCTTTGCGGTTTTGATTTTTATTTCTGTGATAAAAAATATGGATAACATTATAAAGCAACTATACTTCAATAAAACACCAATACTTAAAATTTAAATTAAAAAAAATTTTTAAATGTGGATAAGCACTTTTATTTTTCACACGAGCTATTTGTGCTTCTTCTTGTGTGTAATAATACCATTTGCCATTTTTGGGGCGGAGGAGGGCTGGGTTGTTTGTCTTTTTCTTGATTCATTGGTGTTTTGAACATTAGTTTTATTTTGGTTGTATAGCTGTCAAATAACTTCCTCTAGTATTTGTCTTTTTTTATCTTTTTCTTTTTTGGGGTGCCTTTTGACAATTTGAAGTCCTAAAGTTTAATATAGTCAAATTTATAGTATTATTCTTTATGGTTTGGGCTCTTTGTGTCTTAATAAGAACATTTTCCTACCCTGAAGTAAAAAAATATAGATATCTTCCTATTTTTAATTATAATAGTTTGTAGTTTTTTCTTTCACATTAAATCTTAAATTCACTTTAATTCACTTTTAATCTTCATAGTGTTTATAGTTCCTTGTCTCCTGCTTATATTTTCAAACTATTTTTGTTTCTTTAGGTATAATGTTATGTTTTGTGTTTGATATTTCCAATGTTGGAAGTTTTTGAGGACTGTTTAATCTGGATTTCGATCATTGTGTCTTCTTTGTGTTTGATGAATTTTGAATGTGGGCTGCTCATGTTCTTTCAGTTTTAATCTGTGGTACTTTGAGTGCCGGTGTAAACTGAGTTTCTTCTGAGGTTATCTGTATTTGCTTCTGTCAATCACCCTTGGCAGTTGTCTTCCATCAGTGGTGGCAAGGCTAAATTCAGTGAAATTACAAATATGCTCCAAATCTCAGTTGCTTAACATAACAAAGGTTGATTTTTTGTTCATGCAAAGTCTGTTGTAAATTCAGGGAACTCTCCAGGGCATGTGATTTCTATCCAGGCCAACTGAGTTTCCAACATCTTGTAGATGCTATATCTGGGACACTTGTCCTCCTGGTCAATATTGTTGGGGAAGAGAGACCTAGAGTACATCTCACGAGCTTTGCTATTCTTCTGCCCAGAAGTAACTTCTGTCTTTTCTACCTATAGACAGTTGGTCAGAATTAGTCTCATGACCCAGTTGCAAGGGAACTGAGAAATGGGAGAAACCCTTGGTATGCTGGCTGAGCACCACTGTCTCTGCCACAACCAAACACAGCAACACCTATTTCAAACTCTCTGCTTGAAATTTTTGGATCAAAAATGGTAAAGCCAAAATAAAATTTGTGTGAAAGCCAACTAGGAAAATTCTTATGGGAGATTTTGCCTTCATCTGGTATCCAGATTAAGAAGAGCATGTTCTCGTGCTGTCCTGTTCTTCATTTATTTCTTGTTTAATCTAACAGCTGAGTGTTGCCTTCGAGGTTCCAGGTTTATGTGGAGCTTTCATATTAGGTTGCTTGGAGAGCTCCTATCACCTGTACATTGTACCAGGGGCAGACAACCATCTCCAAGCGGAAGCCCCAAATCTTTATCATTTGGCAGAAACCATCAGGGCAAAGCTGGTTTTGCCTTATTCACTTACCCACCAGGAGTTTTGTTTACACTTTGTTTTTGTGAGATCAGCAGATTCCTTACTTTTGTGACAGCTCAGCAATGCATTTAAAATGATGCTTTTAATCTTCCTCAGCTTTTTAGTTGTTTCCCTCAGGAGAGTCATGCAGGTTATCTATTGTGCCATATTACTGGAAACAGGAGTCTACTATAGGATTGTTAATTATTTAGTATATTCTTAGCCATATATTACTTAATTCATACGTGTAATGGCCCATTAGTTAAAATCAAGAAGGATTAGGTGTAATCAAGTTAAAATAAAACTTAGAGGAATATAAAAGACCATATATCTGCAACTTTACTTTGAGAGGCCTTTTAATAGCTCTATAAATTGTATTCATTTGGTCAATTAGTATATAGCTATAAAGTCATCTCTACTACTTCAAAAATCTACATTGAAGAGAGAAAATGTGATAAGTAAATGTGATTTGGCTTTTCGTTCAATGGTAGCAAATGTTATTCATATCTTTAACGAATCATTTACAGAAAAGTGGTTGAAATTTTTAAGCCTCTTATCTAGTCATTTGAAATAAAACAGATGTATAAAAATAGTCTAGTTGGGGCTTCCCTGGTGGCGCAGTGGTTGAGAGTCCACCTGCCGATGCAGGGGACACAGGTTCGTGTCCCGGTCCGGGAAGATCCCACATGCCACGGAGCGTCTGGGCCTGTGAGCCATGGCCGCGGAGCCTGCGCGTCCGGAGCCTGTGCTCCTCAACGGGAGAGGCCACGACTGAGAGGCCCGCGTACCGCAAAAAAAAAGTCTAGTTGAATTTTTTGTAAAAGAAAATGAAATAATTCAAAGTTAAGGTAGAATTTTTTCCATTTCAGTGCAATGACATAACTCAAATCTACGTCTTTATACTCAATACTAAAACCAATTATAATACAATATCCTATAAAATAAATTTGTCAATAATTCATGCATTTCTCTTATGTGGTTTAAATCACATTAAACCATATGTATCTCTAATTATCTGTGAGAAAAGTCATGTTTAATGTCCTTGTATATCATAAAGATCAATTTGCCAGTCTTTAACTTTTAACATCTAGAATATTTTTATTTAATCACATTTAATTTTATTGCAAACAGATGTATGATTAAAACAATTCTTAATGTGGTTTGCAGGATTATGAATAATAGTGAAAAGAGTTCGGGAATAAAAACTGGATGGAAAAACTGCTGCTGTACTTGAGAATTCCCAACTGCACCAACAAGAAGAGCTCTTTTCTCTGACAGAGTCGGAAATTGAGCCACAGGGAAGGTGAATGCAACTGATGAAGAGCAGGGAGCGGGTTGCCGAGTCACCCCAAAGGTGGGAAGTGAAACTGTCTTCACGCCCACAGGGACAGTTGGTCAGAATTAGTCTCGTGACCCAGTTGCAAGGGAACTGAGAAATGGGAGAAACCCTTGGTATGCTGGCTGAGCACCACTGTCTCTGCCACAACTAAACACAGCAACACCTATTTCAATTGCTAGAACAGCATTGCTAAAGGCAATTGCTAGAACAGCATTGACTGCACTGTATCTTGATCTACTCTTGCTCACCTAGGCTTTATTTCCATACAGGGAGAGATGGGGACTAGTCAAGCATCCGGCATGATTGTCCTCCTTGTTTCTAATCTTTACAATAGACCCCCATAACTTTATTATTTTTTTAGCTTTATTGAGATATAATTGGCATACAACATTGTGTTCAGAGTGTAGGATGTAACGTGTAGATACACTTACATATTACAAAATGATTACCACCATTGCATTAGCTAACACCTTATCATGTCACATAATTACCATTCCTTTTTTGTGGTGGGACCATTTAAGATCTACTCTCTGAGCAACTCTCAAGTATATGACACAGTATTGGTAACTATAATCACAAGGTGGTGCATTAGAGCCCGAGAGCTTATTTATCTTCTAACTGGAAGTCTGTACTCTTTGACCAACATCTCCCTAGTTCCTTTGTCCCCGAGCCCCTGGCAACCACCATTCTACTCTCTAAGTAGACAGAGTTTCTACTAAGTCCGGCATTTTTAGATTCCACATGTAAGTGAGATCACACAGCACTAGTCTTTCTCTGCCTGACTTATTTAATTTAGCATAATGCCCTCAAGGTCCATCCATGTTAGACCCCCATTACTTTAATTTAAACCGAATGTATCTGACTTTTAAAAATAGATCTTAGAAAAGCTTAGCAGAGGTTAAAAGGATAAGATCTATGCAGAAAGTTTAAAAGGAGCTCAGAGAAAAGAAAAACCGGGAGACAACAGGCTTGCTTGTACCATGCATTACTTGATATATTGTTTAGCCAAAGGTAGGACTTCAGGACGATGGCACCTGGCACGGAAATGAGTGAACATGGATGACAGAGTTCTCTTCTTAAGCCAAAAGGATTTTTTTTTGATGAGACCCCCAAAGGAAGAGAAAAGTCTATTAAGTCTTCTGCCCCAAGAGCATAGCACAGCAGCAATTGTTTCCAATTATGTTAAAAACACAGATTTACTACAATTTACCAACCCCATCACGGACATAGCGTCTGATAAAGGTGCCCACCTGAACTTCTTTCACCTGTTTACAAATTTTCTACAAAATGTTTAGTTGTTTGCCAATCTGAAGATGAGCCATGGCTCATTCGGAGATCCCAATACATTTTTTAAAGCCCTAGTTTATGCTTTCAGGATAGTCAGGAAAAAAGAAGAGGAAGAGATTTTTCCCTTTTTAAAAAAGAGTTACTGTTTAAATGATTTCCTATATTCCTTACCCTGTCACATTGAAACAGGAGGGAAAGGGGCAGGGCATAACCTTTAAAAGAATAATATAGCCATTGAGGCTATGACATAACTGGTTAGAACTGATTAGGCCCCAGATGGTGGAAGAATAGATTTCCAGTGGACCTGGAGCCTCATTACACGCTCACTGTAATACATTAGCATGCTAAGTGACACACCCTCAGGCACCACGACCATAAAAGGCCAAGAAGTGGGCAGTGGCCCATTTCCTGGAAATCTCCGCCCCTTCTCCAAAATACTTGGAATAATCCTCCTACTCATTAGCCTACGAAATTACCCAGCCCATAAAAACTAACCACCCCATATTTCGGGGCCTCTTGCCTCCTGAGATGGCCCACACTCTGTGGAGTGTGTTTCTCCCAAGGCTGTTCTTGCCTTTTGAGACAGACGGCATTCTGTCTGTGGAATGTGTATCTCTCTAAGTAAGTCCACTTCTCACATACAACTCTGTCTCTCACTGAATTCTTTTGGCAATGAGACATCAAGAACCTGAGCTTCATTAAGTCCTGAGACCAGGTGTGTGATCTCAATAAAAAGACCATGGGTTCGAGCCCCAATCTCAGCTGCGCAGTTTCAACATCAGATGCGAGGACACATTTTTCTTTGTGCTAACAGGAGGTATAGCTTTAGAACACACTGCAATGAATATTTAATTTGGTCAATGAGAAAAGCCAGTATAAAAAAGTATCTCCTATTATTTTTCCAGTGTCTCTAAATAGATTAAAAAAATTTTAATGGCTAGAACTCCTTCTTAACAATTGCAGGAGATCAAGAATTTGGTCAGCAAAGATGTCCTCATGAGGACGGTACACAAAACCCCATCGCCAGGATTGGGTATTTATGTTAACCAGAAATATGTGGGCTTATCAAACAAGAATAAAAAGAGAATGTCTGGAGCCAGACTGGCCGTATGCTACCTTTGTGATGGATGGGAATCAGGGGTCTGCAGTCTGAACCTTCTCTTGAAATGGTGTACCCCTAAAACTGAGCTCCTCTGCTGAGTTTATAATTAACCTCTCTATCCAAAACTTTGTTCCCTTTCTTGTCCTGCCCTCGTTTCCCTCAGGAGTGAGCAGTATTAAAGAAAAGGGGGAAATGAAAGCAAGTGGGACCCTGCAGGACCCTCCTGGGTACAAAAGCCCCTCCATTTCCCTTGTTTCTTGTTTGTAGAAAAAGGCTTTAGTCTCCCAGGCCTTCCCTGAGTTCCAAAGAGCAGGCAGAGGCAGTTACTAATGAGGGAAGGGAGGGAATGCAGAAACAAAGGAAAAGCAGTTAAACAAGAAAAGCAATGATCCTAGGTCAGCCATGAAACAGAGTCCTCATTCCTCTTCAAGGGGTATATATAACAACCCAATGGGCTACCTTTGAGTTGTTCTTCAGGAACTAAGGCCTCTCCCCACCCCGTGTCCCCTGCCTGCCGCTTGTTTGTAGAAGAAGCTTGGCATCTCTGACTCCATACTGTATCTGTCTCTTCTGCGGCTCTAAACTCTGAGTCATAAGCCTCTGCTTAGCCTTGCATGTACCCATGTTAATCCCTAAAGAGATTCTGCTTACAGGTTATGGTTTATGCAAACAGACCCTTACTGAAACTTGCCTCCCACTGGCATAAGAAAATATGCACAAAAATAATGATTGTTTTCTCAAGATTTATAGGACCATCATGACCAGACTCACACCAACCGAAGTCAACTGACCAAGAACAAAGAGTTTTCACAAACCTCCTCGGACCCTTGCTGGTGCCCAGATATGTGCAGTGGTCCATCGATTCCCGGTCTTAACCCCATCCTGCTTCCCCTTTCCCTAGCATAAAAGAAGCTGGAATTCTACCCCGAATTAAGATGGTCCTTTAGGGCATTATTCCGCCATCTTCTCGGTTTGCTGGCTTTTCGAATAAAGTCACTTTTCCTTGCCCCAACGCTTTGTCCCTTGACTCATTGGCCTGTCCCGTGGCAAGCGGTACAAGATTAAACTCAGTGACACTCTCACGTGGGGAAACAAGTTTCTTCCAGGTGTTCAAAACCCAGAGTTTAGGCCAGTGCTGTTCAATAGAAATATAACATGAACTACGTACATGATTTTACATTTTCTAGAACTAGAAGGCATATAAAGGAAGGCATATAAAGGCTATATAAAATAAAGGAAAAAGAAATAGGAGAAATTAATTTTAATAATATATTGAATTTAACCTACTATATCCAAACATCATTTCAGCATGTAATTAAAATAAAAATATTAATGAGATATTTTACACTCTAAGTCTTCAAACCCATTGTGTACTTTGCATTTACAGCATATCTCAGTTCTAACTAGCCCCATTTCAAGTGTTCAGTAGACACATGTGGCTGATGGCTACCATATTAAACAGTGCAATCTAAACCCTGAGCTCAAGATTTCTCTCCCACAGATTCCAGACGAATCTTGATGGTCCCAGTTTCCCCCCACCAATGAGACTTCCAATTCACTGCAGGGATACAACTTGCCCCTCTGATATAAGTGGTGAGTTTTCTGCCCAGATGGAAGACTAGAGAAACATGAGATGTGGCTGAACCAGTAGGCCTGGACCACTTCAGTATGAAAGTGTCAAAAACCCATAGCCAGGGGGCACAGTGAACGTTCACACATTTCACTTTGGCGCTATGGTCTTTGCAGCTTTAGGAATTAGTCTACCCAGCTTCCTGACTCTACCTGCCTGGGCCACTGTTCTAGACTTCCCATATGTCTGACACCATGTTTGTACCCCCCTTGGGGCTCTCTACTTTGTGTGACTCTGTCAGATTTGGCCTGCCTTATCTTGGTTGCCTACTCTTTTCTTTTTTTTTTTGGTGGGGGGCCTGTAACCCTGCTGTCTTGCATTACAACCACGACTCTTTCTAACTCTTGGCTTTGGGGGTCAGATTCCTAGCACCCTGAGGCAGTCTCTGACCTATTCCCTCCATTGGTGTTGACCATTCAACTTCTCTGTCTAGGCTGGTACAACACAAGAGATAAATATAGGTAATCATATTTATTAGATTTAGCAGCCTGAAAGCTTTTAAGCTAAAATATCTATCGCTAACTTAAACAAGCTAGAAGTTCATTTATTCCTTTGTAGCATCCAGAGGTATGTTGTTCAGGGTTGGTATAGTGGCTAGGCTCCATGAGGTTGTAAGAGACATTTTTGCTGCTCTGCCTTCTCTAGGGTATTGAATTTACCTAATGGTCTAACATGGCTTAGCACCAGGATTATTTTTAAGAGTCCATGGAAACAGGGAGAGGAAATGGGAATGGCTTATCCTTCAAAGACACAACTTGGAAGCTGCTTCTATAATTTCTTCTCACATTCCTTTGGCCACATTTTAGTAATGCAGCTATACCTATCCCAAGAAGATGAGGTATATGGTCTTTATCCTAAGTAGCCTCGTGCCCAAATAGAAACTGGAAGTTCTATTATTCTGAGAGAGAAGGGAAGAATGGTTGTTAAGGGAAAACTCGCAGACTCTGTCTTATGTAAGGAGAGGTATTCTGCCATAGGTTAGCTGCTGATATAGCATGCTAACTTTTCAAAATTATAGGTCAGCAGCCTTCTCAGATGATGGAGAAAGAGATGCAAGATATAAAAGAAGGCAGTGATTCCTTGTGACCACTGGAGTTTGAATGGATGGGATAGAGAAGGACTGAAATGAAGGCCAAAGAGACTTTAATTTGATGTAAGAAAAATCTCATTCACCATGAAGTGTGACATTGCAGTGGATTAAGAAAGAGTCCAGTCAACCATCTGTCCTTGGCCTTCTGAGGTAAACTCTCTTCCATGGTATTATCCAAAATTCTATTCTAGTACATTCAGGGGTACTTATATATCACTGTCACCACCATAAGCTTGGTGAAAATAGAGGTAAGTGATGATAGAAAGAGGTAAGTGATGGTGGTAGAAAAGAGAGGAGGGCAGAAGTTGGTGGATCTGAATAGCTGAGAGAAAATATATGAACACTTTTCATCTTAGGAAAAAAAGCTGAAAACGACTCTGTTGAATCAGGGTGCTAATATTTTGTGGGGGGAGTACTCCAGTAGGACACTTGAGAATAATGGTCCTGTTTTGTGTTACAGTCTGTCTCACGGAAGCTTTGCTTGTTGATCCATCTCCAATATCTCAGGGTGAGCTGTCACATGAAGGGACAGGAATGAGAACTGCCCTTCCACGAAGAAGGGACCACAGATGCACGCCCTGGCCCTCTCACTCTAGATCCTGTGCACCTTGTGGCTGTAAATACAACTTATTTTCCTAATGGAAGGAATGTCCGTTTTCTCCAAGGAAGTTACTGCCAGAAAAATGTATCCTCCCTGTGGTCAGAAGCATGTCCTGAGGGCCCTCTTCACCAGAGTGAGCTCTCCCAGTGGGTCTGCTCTCAGCCTGCCTGAGGCTCTCCTCCCTCCCTTCCTGCAGCAGCCATGGTTGCCATGGCACTGCTCCACCCTCTCCACTTCTGGTTAGACTGATTCCAAGGCAGTGCCAGAGATGACAGCTTCTGGGGCCACCTTGCCAAGGCTGAGACCCTTAAAAGCAGCTCTTCTCTTTTTCTAGATGTAATGAGTTGGAATGATGCCCAGAGTCCTCTTTCCTTGGTGGTTAGTTGGTTTTTTTTCTTCCTTAAATTGCATTTAGTGGACTTGGAGCCTTTGATATGTGACTCTGCCCTTCGGCTGATCTTCTTGCTCACACCAGTTTGGCTCTCTGATAATGGAAGGAGCCAAAAATAGCAGTCGTGAAGCATGGGCTTTTTGCTGTTTGCTTGTACACTACGGCAGATTGAAGATTGAATGGAGCCCAGCATAGGGACTGTCTTCTTTATATTACTTACCCACATACTCAGAAAGCAAGGACTACTGTCATATTGACCCTCTGTCCCCGGGGTGTGATGCAGCTGAGGAACTCAGCAAGGCTCTACACATATTTTACCATGAAATTACAGTTTGGATATCAGTCTCCCCCAAGTATATCTGAAAGCTTTCCGCATTTTATCCATTAACTTGCAGAAAATCTTTAATATCTACCCTCCTGTGCCTGTTATTCACCATTTAGTGAGCTGAAGTCAGTTATTAGCTTAGCTCAATTCCATTTAGATATTCCTAATGAGTACACGAGCTCATTTGGAGTGTTCTTTTGGTTTAGGCTGTGTATTATCCTAGTCTGAATACTATGACTCTGTCTAGCACAATTCCATAAAAACAGAGACTTAAAGGTTCAAGACATAACTCCTGAAATCAATTCTCTTGTGTATGTGGCTTGTCAGGTTAGGTCAAAGGCAACATATCCTCCAGACTGGCAAATTCAAATATCCCCAGAGAGAGTGGTAGAATGTTTAGATAACCTGCTCACATTTCCAAGGGACGTAAGTCATCATGTTTGGCCCATTCTTAAAGAACAGAGGAATGTCAAAGCTAAAATGTATCAGTGAATTTAATCATAAATTCTGATGACTCAGTAGGATGACATTGTTTATTGCCAGGTGAACAATTATTCAGTCCCCACATTTCTCTCAATTAGATTATTAGATCATCAGAAGTCAAACTGGAAATCTTTCATCAATAATAAAAGTATTTTATGTTGCTAGCAATGTTTGGAAACTCCCCTCTGTATAACAATCTTATTACTTAATAAAGCATAAATCAACATAGAGGTTTTGATAAACCCGAGGAACTATAAGTCTAAACTGATTTTTCAAAAATTTTTGATAATTCAAAAATTACGTTTGTAATTTTTAGGGGGTTCCCAGGTTTATAGTTTTCTACTTTTTCACATTTCATGTTTTACTCAGGTGAGGATACTGTCTAAAGATAGAGCTGCCGGTTAGGAGAACAGGGCTCTCCACTACTGGTGCAGAGTGTGGCCCTCAGCATCTGGCCTTCCCAAGTCTCAGGGGCAGAAAGCATGGTGGGAAGTAGATGAATTCATGAACCCCGGTACTGCCCTTCACTAGCTGTGTGACCTTGGGGAAATCACGTCATCTCTCTGAGTCTCAATTTTCTTTTGCATTGACTTTTCTAAGTTAAGTCCAGAAAACAACAGCAAATAAGGCAGGAGAGTAAATGTCAAAAACACAGGTCAATGTGGCAAAAGAGTCACATTCATGAACTTCAAGTTAGGCAGGAGGGAACAGGTGGAAAAAAATAATCTGGGCAGGATAAAAGTTACATCTGATAAGACAACGTGCCAGAACTGGGGAAACTAAAAAGGGGTTGGAAGCCAGACTGAGGATCTCAGAGAGAAACGAAATCAAGCTAAAGAGTAAGGGAAACAAAGGGCAGGGTGTAGGGATGGGTCCTGGTGTTACACAGAAGACACCAGCAGCCTGGTGTCAACCAGGCTATTGTAAGACTCGGCCCCTGTATTTGCTTGAAGGAATCTTGGCAAGCCTGTGGCTCTGATCCTAAGATCAGATAAGAAAAGGCCAGAGAAGGTGGGACTGACCTTCTGATGAGGCAGTTCCTGACAGCTATGGAAGAAAGGATACCTTTCCGATGCTCTTTCCTCAGAAACAAACTCACTTTTAAAGTAGAGGCGGAAGTGGATATTCCCTATAAAAAATAAACAATAAAATAATAATAAACTAATACGTTTTGAAAATATATCCCTCCAGTTAAATATTCTATAGCATCAAGGATTTGTCACTTTAAACAAAGTTACATTTCGATAAAGTTGTGTGAATATCTACGACTTTCATCAGAACTTTTTTCATCGGTATATTATAATTTGGGGACAGCTTTGTCTCCCCGTTGGATTGTTCTTGCTAGGCAGATGAGATAATAAGTTTTAAGTTACTCAGAACCATAGAGCATAGAACAAGTAAATTAGATTTGGTAAACATTTTATATGTACTTTTACTATTAACCACTATTTAAAGGAGTGAGTATGAATTCCACTGAAAGCAAGAAATACTTTTTGAATTAAAAGCAAAAGTAAACAAATGGGATCTAATCAAATGTAAATGCTTTTGCACAGCAAAGGAAACCATAAACAAAACAAAAAGACAACCATCAGAATGGGATAAAATATATGCAAATGATGTGGCTGACAAGGGCTTAATTTTCAAAATATACAAACAGCTCATACAACTCAATATAAAAAAACCCAAACAACTCAGTCAATAAATGGGCAGAAGACCAAAATAGACATTTCTACAAAGAAGACATACAGGTGGCCAACTGGCACATGAAAAGATGCTCAACATCAATTACTAGAGAAATGTAAATCAAAACTACAATGTGGTATCACCTCACACTGGTCAGAATGGCCGTCATCAAAAAATCTACAGTAAATGCTAGAGAGTGTGTGGAGAAAAGGGAAGCTCCTACACTGTTGGTGGGAACATAAATTGGTGCAGCCACTATGGAAAACAGCATGGAGTTTCCTTTAAAAGCTAAAAAGAGAGTTACCATATGATCCAGCAATCCCACTTCTAAGCATATATCCAGAAAAGATGAAAACTCTAATTTGAAAATGTTCATAGCAGCACTATTTACAATAGCTAAGACTTGGAAGCAACCTAATTGTCCATCTACAGGCGAATGGATAAAGAAGATGTGGTACATATATACAATGGAATATTACTTGACCATAAAACAGAATGAAATGGTGACGTTTTGTAGCAACATGGATGGACCTAGAGATTATCATACTGAGTGAAGTAAGACAGACAATGAAAAATGTTATATGATATCACCTATATGTGGAATCTAACTCACAGACTTAGAAAACAAACTTATGGTTACCAAAGGGGAAAGGGTGGGGGAGGGATAAATTTGGAGTATGAGATTAACAGATACACAACACAATATATAAAGTAGATAAACAATAAGGATTTACTGTATAGCACAGGGAACTATATCGCTATCTTGTAATAACCTATAATGGAAGAGAATCAGAAAAAAATATATAAACTGAATCACTTTACTGTAAACCTGAAACTAACACAGTATTGTAAGTCAACTATTCTTCAATAAAAAATACTTCTGTAAAGGAAATGGCACCCCACAAAAATCTGATTTATAAATTTGTACACATATATCTGGTGAAGGATTACTTGTCAATTTGTGCTCACTCAGAACATTTAGTCCTTTTACATTCCCACCAACAGTGCAAGAGGGTTCCCTTTTCACTACACCCTGTCCAGCATTTATTGTTTCTAGATTTTTTGATGATGGCCATTCTGACCGGTGTGAGATGATATCTCATTGTAGTTTTGATTTGCATTTGTCTAATGATTAGTGGTGTTGAGCATTCTTTCATGTGTTTGTTGGCAATCTGTGTATCTCCTTTGGAGAAATGTCTATTTAGGTCTTCTGCCCATTTTTGGATTGGGTTGTTTGTTTTTTTGATATTGAGCTGCATGAGCTGCTTGTAAATTTTGGAGATTAATCCTTTGTCAGTTGCTTCATTTGAAAATATTTTCTCCCATTCTGAGGGTTGTCTTTTTGTCTTGTTTATGGTTTCCTTTGCCGTGCAAAAGCTTTTAAGTTTCATTAGGTCCCACTTGTTTATTTTTGTTTTTATTTCCATTTCTCTAGGAGGTGGGTCAAAAAGGATCTTGCTGTGATTTATGTCATAGAGTGTTCTGCCTATGTTTTCCTCTAAGAGTTTGATAGTGTCTGGCCTTACATTTAGGTCTTTAATCTATTTTGAGTTTATTTTTGTTTATGGTGTTAGGGAGTATTCTAATTTCATACTTTTACATGTACCTGTACAGTTTTACCAGCAACATTTATTGATACAGCCACTATGGAGAACAGTATGGAGGCTCCTTAAAAAGCTAAAAATAGAACTACCATATGACCCAGCAATCCCACTACTGGGCATATACCCTGAGAAAACCATAATTCAAAGAGTCATGTACCAAAATGTTCATTGCGGCTCTATTTACAATAGCCAGGAGATGGAAGCAACCTAAGTGTCCATCGACAGATGAATGGATAAAGAAGATGTGGCACATATATACAATGGAATATTACTCAGCCATAAAAAGAAACGAAATTGAGTTATTTGTAGTGAGGTGGATGGACCTAGAGTCTGTCATACAGAGTGAAGTAAGTCAGAAAGAGAAAGACAGATACCATATGCTAACACATATATATGGAATCTAAGAAAAAAAAAAGGGTCATGAAGAACCTAGGGGCAAGATGGGAATAAAGACACAGACCTACTAGAGAATGGACTTGAGGATATGGGAAGGGGGAAGGATAAGCTGTGACAAAGTGAGACAGTGGCACGGACATACATGCACTACCAAAGGTAAAATAGATAGCTAGTGGGAAGCAGCCGCATAGCACAGGGAGATCAGCTTGGTGGTTTGTGACCACCTAGAGGGGTGGGATAGGGAGGGTGGGAAGGAGGGAGACACAAGAGGGAAGAGATATGGGAACATATGTATATGTATAACTGATTCACTTTCTCATAAAGCGGGAACTAACACACCATTGTAAAGCAATAATACTCCAATAAAGATGTTAAACAAAAAACATTTAGTCCTATGGGCAACATTAAAAATATTAAACTCTGCAAAAGATCAGAGTATTGAAATATGAAGGCACATGTGCCTGATCTTTATAATAAATGTCTTACCTTTGGGAACATTCAAAAATTGTGTTTTTGTTGTATGTCAACTGTACTTCAATTTAAAAAAGGGGGAAATAAAGGAAATGATTTTTTTTAAATGTGTGTGTTCTTTGCTGATGGCTTTTAAGCTTGTTCTCTTGAAGGTGAAGAAAAATGCCCTAGGCTTTCTCTCCCGTTGCGGAGCACAGGCTCCGGACGCGCAGGCTCAGCAGCCATGGCTCACGGGCGCAGCCGCTCCGCGGCATGTGGGATCTTCCCGGACCGGGTCACGAACCCCTGTCCCCTGCATCGGCAGGCGGACTCTCAACCACTGCGCCACCAGGGTGGCCCCATGCCCTAGGCTTTTCTAGTGATTGAGAAAGGGAAACTTTTTGCACCAAATATCAGAGTGATTTTTTTCATTTTGGAGGGCTCACAAATGTCTGAACATCTTGTTCATAACTAGTAAAGTGAGGGAAGCTAGGTCATAATTCTAGGGAGAAGGTGGTTTGGATAAGAACCAGTTTAGGCAACATCGAGTGATTCAGCACTAGCCCAGATCTCTGTAACTCTCAAGGCCTCCACAGAACCTATGAGAAGGTGTCCTAAATCACACATAGACAAACATCATTCAAAAGGCATGAGAAAGCCGTATAGCTGAGAACCAATCAAATAGATTTGCCCCTTTTTCATAGATGTTGGGACACTTTTCCCCACAGCTTATGGACTCAAAACCAGACACTGCTAGGTGAAATCTTATTCCACTTGCCCTCCTGCAACATTTTCAGCTTTGAAAGGCCTCTAGTTCAAAAGGCCACATGAGCTAACTCATGAGCCTCCTTTGCTGTCCAGTGTGGTAGGCAAATTTAAATTAATTAAAATGATGTAAAATCAGAAATCCAGTTCTTCAGTCACATTAGCTACATTTATTTTTTAAAAAAATTTTTTAATTGAAATATGGTTGATTTACAATATTGTGTTGGTTTCAGGTGTACAGCAAAGTGATTTGGATATATGTATATATCTATATTCTTTTATAAAATTCTTTTCCATATAGTTTATTGATATTGGATGTAATTTTCGTTGCTATACAGTAAATCCTTGTTGTTTATCTATCTTATATACGGTAGTGTGCACCTGCTAATCCCAGGCTCCCAATTTATCCTCCCCCGCACTTCCCTTTTGTTAACTGTAAGTTTGTTTTCTATGTCTGAGTCTGTTTTGTAAATAAGTTCATTTGTACTATTTTTTAGATTCCACATGTAAGGTTTATCATATGATATTTGTCTTTCTCTGTCTGACTTACTTCACTTAGTATGATAATCTCTAGGTCCATCCATATTGCTGCAAATGGCGTTCTCTCATTCTTTTTTATGGCTGAGTAATATTCCATTGTATATATATACCACATCTTCTCTATCCATTCATCAGTCGATGGACACATAGGTTGTTTCCACGTCTTGACAACTGTAAATAGTATGGACACTAACTACATTTCAAATGCTCAAAAGTCACACGTGGTAGTGGCTTCTGTACTGGACAGTGCAGCTATAGAACATTTCTATTATTAAAGATGATTCTATTGGACAGTACTAGTTTTATAAGTCTACTTCTATGGCCACATGACATCTGAGCACATTTTAGAGCTGGAGTCTCATCATCAATATGTGTGGTTCTTTGGTGGGATCTTCATATGAATAGATGCATTTTTGAAGACTGAGTCCGTGGGGCTCATTGGGTGGGGGTTAGTGAGACTATAAGGGCAGTTAACTCTCTGAGGAGCAGGTTCTCAAAAACTTGAATAAGATGACCTATGTTCATAAAGTAGATCCAAAATGAATAAATAAGTTCTAGGGAAAAAGTAGTAAAAAAGTATCTGGACTATAATTAAGATTGAAAAAAACAATCTAAATTTTAATAATTGAAGCTCTGTGGGATAAACCCATTGATGGCTGCTGTTCTGAATTAGAGACTTCAGAGACTGTTAAAGGGCATACATAGTGCTTTTTCCTCTTTTTTTGTCACAGTATATGCTGGCACTGCGTACGGAGGTCATTAATCCATACTGGGCACAAGTCCCTTCATCTTAGATGCTGATAGGTCAGTTCAGATTTTTGGCCTTCCTGCCTTTCTCTGTCACTATTTCATCTGGCAAGAAGAAAATGGTGAATCAAGAAGTGTTATGGAGCACAAATTGTCGAATTCATATAGTTACTGGAATTTTTAATGAACAAAAGCAGAAGCATGGGAATAAGTTGTATTTTTCTATTTCTTATTAGTGATACAGCCCTCTAGTTTCGTTAGAGAATTATTTCACAGTCACAAGGAAGTTTAGCAATGATCATTTATGTGTAAACAATTTTCTTTTCAGTAAACAACCTAGAATCACAGAAAGATTCCACTCGGTGACTCCTCAATTTATTAGCCTCTGGTTAAGAGCTGCTTTGACTGTAGAGGTGGTAGATTTGACTTGGCTGAGTAGAGGATCTCAAGCTAAAACATGGCTCAGCGGATTAAAAATTAGATGCCCGGGGCCATGCTTCTCGTTTTAGGATATATTAAGTCTTTGGGAACTTGGTGTTGCCAGCATGTCAGGAAAATATTGCAAGATTCAGAAGCAGATTTTCAATCACAAAACTTCTTTTGAAAGTCAGTTTATTTAGCTGCAATGACAATTTACCAGGGAGACATGGCAGTGAGTGAGTCATGCTCAGTGTTTGTCTCTTAGATAAGGAGAAAACTGGCACTGAAAGATACTTCAGACACTTTGTTTTTTAGGTGCTAATAATCTGTGGAGGAGAAAGGACAGAGGTTTTCCTACTTTGACATATATATACTAATATGTATAAATTAGACAACTAATGAGAACCTGCTGTATAGCACAGGGAACCCCACTTTGCTAACACCACATCGTAAAACACTATACCACAATTAAAAAATAATAAAGCATTAAGAGGAATTTCCTGAGGTGATTTCATTTTAGCAGATGATACATACAAAGAGACTTCCACTGTAATTTATTTGTATCTCAGTCCCAGTTTAACATCTTGATAAGATTTATGTTAACAAAATCAATGAGTTAGTCATATAATTGTGTGTCTGTGTGTGACTCAGTCCTCATAGAAAAGCCTTGTGGGACAATCTCTATAACTAACAAACTAAAGTCTTTTCCAATGTATATCCTTGGAATAAGATCTTCTATTTTATTTGAGTTGGTTAAAGAAATTTTGAAGTTGTACTTCTAGAAGACATAAGAAGTTATTTAGGAGTATATAGGTTTAGGGGAATAAATGATAAAGCATCAACCTTAAATCATTTAAGACCAGAAAAGAGAGTCTTCTAGTTTATCCATTGCTGCACAACAAGTTTCCCCAAAACCTCCTAGCTGAAAACAGTTCATACTTATCATCTTATAGTTTCTATGAGTCAGGCATTAGGGAGAACCTCATTTGGTTGGTTCTGGTTCAAGGTCTCTCATGAGATTGTGATTGAGATATTGGCCAAGACTGCAGTCATCCAAGGCTTGACTGGACAAAAAGATCTTTTTCCAAGCTTATTCCTGTAGCTGTTAGTAGGACTCCTCAATTCCTCAATGGCTGTTGGCCTCAGTTGCTCTTCACAAATGGGCCTCTCCATAAGGAAGTTTGAGTGTCTTCACAAAATGGTAGCTACCTTCTCCCAGAGCAAGCAATCCCATAAAAGAATGTGAGGCTGCAGTCACAAGGTGTTTTATAACCTATCCTCGGAAGTAACATACCATCATTCTTGCCACGTCACACAGACCAACCCTGGTAAAACATGGATGGGAAATACACAAAGTTGTGAATACCAGGATATGAGGATCATGGGGGCCATGTTGAAGGTTGGCTACTAGAGAGGGAGTGATCTAGAGAAGCCAACTTTATTTTAATAGTTGTGGGGTGGTCCAAAATATTTGACTGTAACTTAAGAAATTGAGTCAAATTTTCATTTTGTTTTTGTATTCCCAATGAACATACTCATGGATTGAAAATTTCCCTGTACCTAAACCAGCAGATGTGTAAATGTTGTCATTCTTTCCCCCTACTTCATAGGAATTATGTTGTAAGAAATAGTCATCCCAGTAATTGTTGATGTTATATAGAAGGGAGCTATAATACAATTTTCCTTTTTAAATCTATGTGTAAAGCAAGTTCAGGTACGTCTCACAACTTGGCATGTGCTGGCTATCAGCAATACCCTAATTAGGAGTTTGGGTATTTGCTTCACTTTGAATGACTATTTCTTTATAGGTCCCTCGAGGATTGAGCACTTGAATACCTCAGTAGCCTCAAAGGTTGAGAAGAGTGACTCATTACATCGCCCTTAGGTTTCTTTCTGTAAATTCACACAATATGGGGATGGCAGTGAACGGTACAATACCAGAGGATGTGGTCTTGCTTTAAGTGAAGAGTTACGTGAATTGGTTTATAAGTATCTGGCACTGGTCTCATAATTTCCAATGCTGGAAAATTAGGTGGATATAAATTCCAAACAATGAATTATTTAAAAAAACAAAACAAGGGGGGCTGGAGTCAAGATGGCCTACTAGGAAGATGCAGAATTTGCGTCTCTGCACAACTAGAGCACCTACCAGGCACTGGTGAGGGACCACGGGCACCTAAAGGTACGGGAGGAACCCCCAGCGACCAGGTAGGATGTGGGGTGTGGAAGGAGAGAAGGGGGAGGAGAAGTGGAGGTGGGACGGGACTGGCACCCCTAAGGGGTGGCTGGGGGAGGGGAAGGGATCCCACACCTGAAGGGGGAAATTGGGGAACCAGTGGGAGGGCAGAGGATCAAAAGGGAGCATGGTCAGGTTTCCCCTGCCCACTTGGGCCCCCAGTAACCTGCTGAGATCCTGGGCCTGATCCTCTGCCCACTGAGACCCCCTCCAGGCACAGGTCTTGAGGGAGTGGGAGGGAGGGAAGGGGAAGCAAAAGTAAAGGCAGGGCCTCTGGGATCAGCACCCCTGAGGGGCAGATGGGGGAGGGGAGGAGTTCCTACACCCAGTGGGACCCACCCACAGTTGGGGTCCAGTGGTGATGGGGGAGACTCCGGGGGAGATGGTGGGGGAGAGGTGCGAAGGAACAGAAGAGAAGGGGACCAGTGCTTTCCCTGTCCCTTTAGGCACTGGGAAGAGTGTTGGGCTCCCAGGCCTAGTCCTCTGCCCTCAGAGTTGCCCTCCTGCCATGCAGAGTCCAAGCCCCGCCTGTACATCCCCACCCAGGGCCCTTCGTCTACACTCAGAGACCCCCTCCAATGAACTGGGCCTAAACCCCACCTTCACACCCTCACTCAGGTCCCTACCTCCAAACTCTGGAACTCCACAATCCAGAGGTCCTCCTTTCCATATGCTGCCTCTCCCCACCATGCAGGTCCTAAGCAGAGGTCCCTCCCCACACAAAAACCACCCCGCCACACCCGCACCTCAACACATAAGGCAAATGCTAACAGCCATAAAAGGGGAAATCAACAGTAACACAATCATAGTAGGGGACTTTAACAACCCACTTTCACCAATGGACAGATCATCCAAAATGAAAATAAATAAGGAACATTAAACAAGATGAACTTAGTTGATATTTATAGGACACTCCATCCAAAAAGAACAGAATACACATTCTTCTCAAGTGCTCATGGAACATTCTCCAGGATAGATCATGTCTTGGGTCACAAATCAAGCCTTGGTAAATTTAAGAATATTGATATCGTATCAACTATCTTTTCTGACCACAATGCTATGAGACTAGATATCAATTACAGGAAAAATACTGTAAAAAAATAAAAACACAAGGAGGCTAAACAATACACTACTAAATAACCAAGAGATCACTGAAGAAATCAAAGAGGAAATCAAAAACTACCTAAAACAAATGACAATGAAAACAGGATGACCCAAAACCTATGGGCTGCAGCAAAAGCAACTCTAAGAGGGAAGTTTATAGCAATACAATCCTACCTCAAGAAACAGGAAACAGCTCAAATAAACAACCTAACCTTACACCTAGAGCAATTAGAGAAAGAAGAATAAAAAAAACCCCAAATATAGCAGAAGAAATCTTAAAGATTGGATAAGAAATAAATGAAAAAGAAATGAAGGAAACAATAGCAAAGATCAATAAAACTAAAAGCTGGTTCTTTGAGAAGATAAACAAAATTGGTAAACCATTAGCCAGACTCATCAAGAAAAAAAGAGAGAAGACACAAATTAACAGAATTAGAAGTGAAAAAGGAGAAGTAACAACTGACACTGCAGAAATACAAAGGATCATGAGAGATTACTACAAGCAACTATATGCCAATAAAATGGACAACCTGGAAGAAATGGACAAATTCATAGAAAAGCACAACCTTCCGAGACTGAACCAGGAAGAAATAGAAAATGTAAACAGATCAATCGCAAGCACTGAAATTGAGACTGTGATTAAAAGTCTTCCAACAAACAAAAGCCCAGGACCAGATGGCTTTACAGGCGAATTCTATCAAACATTTAGAGAAGAGATAATACCTATCCTTCTCAAACTCTTCCAAAATATAGCAGAGGGAGGAACACTTCTAAACTCATGCTACGAGGCCACCATCACTCTGATACCAAAACCAGACAAAGATGTCACAAGGAAAGAAAACTACAGGCTAATATCACTGATGAACATAGATGCAAAAATCCTCAACAAAATACTAGTAAACAGAATCTAACAGCACATTAAAAGGATCATACACCATGATCAAGTGGGGTTTATGCCAGGGATGAAAGGATTCTTTAATATATGCAAATCAATGTGATAAACCATATTAACAAATTGAAAGATAAAAAGCATATGGTCATCTCAATAAATGCCGAAGAAGCTTTCAACACAATTCAACACACACTTATGATTAATAACCCTCCAGAAAGTAGGCATAGAGGGAACCAACCTCAATGTAATAAAAGCCATATATGACAAACCCACAGCAAATATCATTCTCAATGGTGCAAAACTGAAACCATTTCCTCTAAGATCAGGAATAAGACAAGGTTGCTCACTCTCACCACTATTATTCAAGATAGTTTTGGAAGTTTTAGCCACAGCAATCAGAGAAGAAAAAGAAATAAAAGGAATACAAATCAGAAAAGAAGAAGTAAAATTGTCAGTGTTTGCAGATGACATGATACTATACATAGAGAATCCTAAAGGTGCTACCAGAAAACTACTAGAGCTCATCAATGAACTTGGTAAAGTAACAGGATACAAAATTACTGCACAGAAATCTCTTGCGTTCCTATACACTAATGATGAAAAATCTGAAAGAGAAATTAAGGAAACACTCCCATTTACCACTGCAACAAAAAGAATAAAATACTTAGGAATAAACCTAGCTAAGGATACTAAAGGCCTGTATGCAGAAAATTATAAGACACTGATGAAAGGAATTAAAGATGACAAAAAGAAACAGAGAGATACACCATGTTCTTGGATTGGAAGAATCAACATTTTGAAAATGACTATACTACCCAAAGCAATGTACAGATTCAATGAAATCCCTATCAAACTACCGATGGTATTTTTCACAGAACTAGAACAAAAAATTTCACAATTTGTATGGAAACACAGAAAATCCCTAATAGCAAAAGCAAGCTTGAGAAAGAAAAACGGAGCTGGAGGAATCAGGCTCCCAGACTTCAGATTATACTACAAAGCTACAGTAATGAAGACAGCATGGTACTGGCACAAAAACAGAAATATACATCAATGAAACAGGATAGAAAGAACAGAGATAAACCTATGCACATATGGTCACCTTATCTTTGATAAAGGAGGCAAGAGTATACAATGGAGAAAAGACAGCCTCTTCAATAAGTGGTTTTGGGAAACTGGACAACTACATGTAAAAGATTGAAATTAGAACACTTCCTAACACCATACACAAAAATAAACTCAAAATGGATTAAAGACCTAAATGTAAGACCAGACACTATAAAAGTCTTAGAGGAAAACATAGGCAGAACACTCTATGACATAAATCACAGCAAGATCCTTTTTGACCCACATCCTGGAGAAATGGAAATAAAAATAAAAATAAACAAATGGGACCTAATTAAACTTAAAAGCTTTTGCACGGCAAAGGAAACCATAAACAAGACAAAAAGACAACCTTCAGAATGGAAGAAAATATTTGCAAATGAAGCAACTGACAAAAGATTAATCTCCAAAATATATAAGCATCTCATGCATCTCAATATGAAAAAAACAAACAACCCAATCCAAAAGTGGGCAGAAGATCTAAATAGACATTTCTCCAAAGAAGATATACAGATTGCCAAGGAACACATGAAAAGATGCTTAACATCACTAATCATTAGAGGAACGCAAATCGAAACTATAATGAGTTATCACCTCACACCGGTCAGAATGGCCATCATCAAAAAATCTACAAACAATAAATGCTGGAGATGGTGTGGAGAAAAGGGAACCCTCTTGCGCTGTTGGTGGTAATGTAAATTGATACAGCCACTATGGAGAACAGTATGGAGGTTCCTTAAAAAATTAAACATAGAACTACCATATGACCCAGCAATCCCACTACTGGGCATATACCCTGAGAAAACCATAATTCGAAAAGAGTCATGTACCACAGTGTTCATTGCAGCTCTATTTACAATAGCCAGGACATGGGAGCAACCTAAGTGTCCATCACCAGATGAATGGATAAAGAAGATGTGGCACATATATACAATGGAATATTACTCAGCCATAAAAAGAAATGAAATTGAGCTATTTGTAGTGAGGTGGATGGACATAGAGTCTGTCATACAGTGTGAAGTAAGTCAGAAAGAGAAAAACAAATACCATATGCTAACACATATATATGGAATCTAAAAAAAATAAAGGTTCTCATGAACCTAGGGGCAGGACAGGAATAAAGACTCAGATGTAGAAAATGGACTTGAGGACATGGGGAGGGGGAAGGCGAAGATGGGACGAAGTGAGAGAGTGGCATGGACTTATATACACTACCAATGTAAAATAGACAGCTAGTGAGAAGCAGCTGCATAGCACAGGGAGATCAGCTGGGTGCTTTGCGACCACCTAGAGCGGTGGGATAAGGAGGGTGGGAGGGAGACCCAAGAGCGAGGGGATATGGGGATATATGTATGCATATAGCTGATTCACTTTGTTATACAGCAGAGACTAACAAAACTTTGTAAAGCAATTATATTCCAATAAAGATGTTAAAAATAAATACATAAACAGAAATACAAACGTAGGCAACAAAGACTAACCCAGGGCAGTTTACTTTGTATTGTCACTCAACACTAGCTCATGGGAACACACTTCCTGATCTTCAGCCTTATTCCACACTGTCTTGGAAGCATCCAGTGAGATGCCTGGAGTCCACATCTACTCTTCTTCAGGGACTCTTTCTGTCTCAACTAGATTTTCAAGGCAGAGTGTAGATGTGATCTACAGGTGATTACAAACTAACAAACCAGATCTGAGCCCTACCCTAGCCCTCAGAGCACCCTTCTTTTCTCTATGTTTAAGTTAGCCTTGCTGAGAATTTGCATGGGCCCCTCTACTTTCTTTAGCTTTCATGTACTTCTGAGGAAAATACCCTTTGCATGGCAGTGGGAGCTGCTGAATGAAGGACTTTCATTGGAAACATATTCAATATCCCAAATCTAATTCCTCTGTCCATTTGGGTCCAAAGAGATGCTTCTATCTTCAGCTGACGAAGTGAGGAATGGAGGCAAAAGAAGTTGGAAGAGCTGGGCTACTTCGGTTCTATGGAACCACCAGAAGGACAGAGACTAAACCACTGAATTTCTTTTTAGAGGTGAGCAGGTTACCCACCACTTTGCCCCAAGAAGAGTGATTTTTACTTTCTTATTTACTACAGAATTAGCTTCAAGTTGCAACTTTATAACCACAGCTCAAAATAATGAATACCTTATAAAACTTACCAAGGGCAAGAGAAGCATCAACAGAGCCTAACAGGAGGAACTGAGAATTCCCCTGACGGTCTCTCTAGACCATTCTTGGAAAGCCCCAGGCTGGTGCTGGTCATATCGCTTTATATTCTAAATCTTAAGAACTAAACCACGAAGGGGGCAATTTTGAATATTTCAGGAGCACTAATGTACCAGAAATAACTGGGGTCAGTAATTTGGTAGATTGGAAAACCCCACCAAATACCTAAAAATAAGAGGAAGGCCTGTGGACTTGAAGAACATCTAGAAGTAATTGGGAAATTTGGGTTATATTACTGTTATGTGGTTTGGATATTTTCTATAAATCCTTCAGCTGCTATGTTGAATAAAAAATTTTATTTATTTTTTACTTACTCCCAACTATAGGAAAAAACCTGACAGCTGATATTCCTCAAAGCTACATTGAGATAACAGCTTTCTCATCAAAGACCCTTAGCAAGATGTTATTTTAGATGAGCACCTTAGCTCTTTCTGAAGGCAACACACACTTGTGGAAAAGATTTCCCATACTTTGTAAGCCTGGCTTATTATAGCTTTCTGCAATGACAAGCTGGTTTTGTGGAATGACTTTTTAAATTGTTTTTCCAAGTAATTTCCAATATTTAATTAGACCTTAGCTAACCGACTTTAAGTTAATTTAAGACAAATGGCTCTGCTGTGGCTAATTGTTAGAATATGCTGATCTGGGAGCATCTGACTACAGTGGGAATCTGTCCTGCGTAGTTATGCTGAGGGTGGCTGAGAAGACCCAGAAGGGCCTGTCTGTCCCTGCTTGGAAATCACCTGTATGGGGTGAGTAATCTCAGTGCACTGCCCGAGTTGACCCCTCAGAGTCCAAGCTAACCTGTTATGGATTGAAAATTTAGAATTTCATTATCAAATGAATCAATAATAACAACTTGTATTTGTTAAAAGTGGGCTTACATCCATTATGTCCAATGCCTTCCCAAACCTACCACATTAGAGCTGGAATGGACCTCAGAGGATGACTGTGTCAATGCCAACAGTTTGATAGAAACAAAAAAAGGACCAGAAAGGAGGAATGACTTGCCCAAGGCCACACAGACTTTAGAACTGGGGTCTTCTACTTCTTTCCCTCTTCTGCCCTCTTCCTACTCAATAAATTGTATTCAATTTACCAGTTAACTCTAACTCTTTCAGGACAGGAGGTCAGAAAGGATTGGGCTGGGAGGTGGGAATGAACATTTCTGACCGGCTGACATGTCCAGCTTCCTAACCCCTGACTGCACTGGCTGTTCGTGGCCTGTCTCCTGCTGCTTCCACCTCCAAGGCTCAGTGCCTGAGAGAGCAGGGCCTGCAGACTGGTGACGGGGTCACTGTCCATGGGTGTCCTGAGGACAGAGGGCAGGGACTGGCATATCGAGGGGACAGGGAAAGACCCTGTAACACAATTCAGTGAAGTAAACGGACACCTGTGCCTTTGCCTGAAAGTTGTGTTTCTAACTACTCAGTCTTCTTGAGGTTTCCCTCACCATTTCCGAAGGACGAACTTTTTGATTTTCTTAGTTTCAGTCATTTCCTGTCACTCACTGCCTTCCTGTCATCTTCTCTCTGCCCCCCACTTCCCTCTGTTTATTTCCTCATGTTCATTTACCTTTTCTTGTTGGTTGTGTCTCTCTTGAAGTTCTCACTTCCTTCTTTGTGTTTCAACATCTTCTCCGTTTGCAGCTTAAACCGACCAGTTTTCTGATTTTCATAGGTTGGTCTGATGATTGAGTTGAAATATACAAACATCCCAGAACAATATCTGATGTATAATAAGCACTCCCTAAAGGATAGCTTTTTTTGCCTTGTTATCATTCCATTTGTTTTCTTATCTTTCTCTTGTTCTGCCAACAGAGTTCTGCCAACAGAGTTCTGCCAACTCTTTTAACAAACTCTTACTATCTCCTCTCACTCAGCTCTCCATTCAACTTTGAATGCTCGCTCCGTGTTTACCCTCTCTTATAGATCTGACATAATTGAGGACAATCTCCTCTACCAAGAGGTTATTCACCTTCTTGATGAAAAAGTGAAAGCATATGCCTTTAAGATGTTATTTTAAATATTCACATTATCTACCCCCTCCAAAGCTGTATTTTATGACAGTTGTATTGTTGGAGATTTGTACTTTATTCAACACTGTTACCTACTGTAAACATAAATTTTAGCTCTCTTTGAAATTTTCAGAGTTTATAGAATACTTATTTACAGAGACCTTAAAAATATAAATCTTGAAAAAAATTGTAAATCTTTGAAAAAAACCAAAAAAGAGCAAAAGTTGATATGAAGGTAATAATCAAAATAAATAATGACATATTTAGTTTAAAATTGTATATATAAAGTAATAATAGAGAGTCACTTCAGACATTTGTCATAGTGGGAAGATAGGCTGTCAGTTATCCTAACAACTGATGAGGTAACAAACATTAAAAAAAGTCTTCATGAAGATTAAGTTTGTCTTTAATATACAGAGAAGGTTGACATTAAAAGAACAAATTTATGATTTGGGGTATATGTGAGCTAATGCACATGTTGAATACATTTAGTTAAATAATATGTCATAGTTCACAGTAATTTTATTTTCACTGGTCCTAGTTTGCCCTCCTGTATGTTGTTGGAAATAGGATAAATGTTTTACATAGATTGAGGCTGTTTAAAAACACGACTTTGTGTGAAGTGACTGCTACAAAGATAGTTTCAATTGAAGCTCAGAACAGAAATGCCATGGTTTAGAATTTCACAACAATTATTTTCAAAAGCAATGCAATTTCCTTTTCCAAACTGCAAAACAAAACAAAATGGTGCTACTCTTGCTGAAACACTTTTGCCACCTGTCTTTAACTCTTGATTGCTAGCAATATTTTAGATTCCTAATTCGTATTCAGAAAAAAATATATAGGCCACCAAATCATTTATCTGATATAAAAGCATTATAACTAATGAGAATGGGAAGTTTGTTAAATGTGCCTGGATGGAAGTTTAAAAAAAATCATGAAGGGGCTTCCTTGGTGGCGCAGTGGTTGAGAGTCCACCTGCTGACGCAGGGGACACGGGTTCGTGTCCCGGTCCGGGAAGATCCCACATGCCGTGGAGCGACTGGGCCTGTGAGCCATGGCCACTGAACCTGTGTGTCCGGAGCCTGTGCTCCGCAACAGGAGAGGCCACAACAGTGAGAGGCCCGTATACCACAAAAAAAAAAAAAAAAAAAAATCGTGAAAAACAAAACTCAAGAGAGGCTGGAAAAAAATGAAGGAATATATTATTCCATGTGCTGTGATAAGCTTGGACCTGGACCAGTCTTCTAGAGGGGAAATTTTACTATGGTTGAAGCTTAGGTGCTTTTCCAGCAACAAGATTCAAAGGCTGCATCTATTAAGTACTCTGTGGTCATAATGATACCATTTGGTGATTTTTACCACCCTGATTGATTTACAGAAGATTAAAAATGCTGCTTGCTATGTAACAGAGATGAACATAGTAGCCAAACACTTTGAGTCAACTGTGGGCCAATTGGAACATTAAAAGAATTTCTATGCCCTGGCCACAGAAACTTAACTTTGTTAGTTTCTTGTGAGATCTATTTCAATTTTGAAAGAAATTCGGTTTAGAAATTGTAATAGATTTTATCTTAAATCAATCATTAATCTAGCTCTTTCTGCCTCACTAGACAAAACTCTGGGTTACTTTACTAGCCAAAATTTCCTAATCTTTTCTTCAGGAAGGTTATAATTGGTCATAATAGGTAAAGGTCTATGTGTATGGACTCGGACCAGACTTCCTGGTGGAATTTGGGTTCCACCTTCCTTTCGACTAGAGTAGGTTAGTTAACCTCTTCATATCTCACTTTTCTCATCTATCAACCACCTAAGCCCGGGTGAATATTACGAAAGATAATGTTTGCAAAGCGATGACATGGTGCCTGGCATGCAGTAAGTGCTCTACACATGGCACTTAAGAGGGTGATGTTGTGGGGCCTTTAACAACCTCTCAGCAGCACCCTAGGCTTCACTTAGGAAAGCACTCATCATGCAGTGTTGCCATTGCTCACTTAACTGTTTCCCTTCACAGCCCGTAGGCTCTAGGAGGGTGGGGACATATATGTCTTATTTATTGATTGATCACCAATTGATCCCAGCACCTACCATGTTGCCTGGCATTAGTAGGTTTAATCAATAGTTTTCCATGAAGGAATAATTGATACATGATACTTTAAGATGATTTACTCATTGTGGGTCTCTGGGAAAGTTGCCCCATCTCTTTGAGGCCTATGTCCCTCAGCTATAAAATGGGGATGAGAGATTGGAGATAACTAGTGTGAAAGTGTTTTTTAAAGTTTTGTTTTATTTTATTTTAATTTACAAAGGTAGGAAATAGTTAATAAGGGGAAGTACAGCCAAGTGAAAATAGATAGTAGTGATTCACTTTCAGGAAGATATTTTGATCTAGTAGTAAACAATCTTTGTTTGGTCCTAAAGCTTAGTCCTGTTATGGCCCAATACAGAGTCATCTGTCAAAAGACTTGCACACCTAAAAAAAAAAATACCTTTCTAAATCTTAAAAATCTCTAGATACTCCCAAATTGAGGAATATCCAGATTCAGACTACTGGGAAAGACAACTCAAGGTCCTCTACAGCATCCACTGATCAATAACGAGAACCTGTAGCTTATGCACAGGCTGTTTGGTATTCTCAGATGATGGACGTTTCTCAGGCCTATCAGTGGATGTGTTTGCATGGTGGGTCCACTCAGCAGATGTCATCACATCTTTCTTGTCATTTTTTTTTATCTGGGAAGCTCTGTTCCCATGGCGGGATAGCCAGAATTGTACAGACCTGTTTTTTCCCATTCCCAAATCCTTTTAGCAAGACAGACAGGCTGACTCCCCATCTCTTCAGCTGTACTCCTCACTAGTGATGTGACCCTTGGGGAAATAGTCACTGGTTATTACAAAGTCATTGACTATTATAAAAGACTAATATCTTGAAGCCATGTTCTAAATTAAACACAAGATTAAAGAGGAAAATATTACTTACAAATAAATGTTCCAGTTAAAGCAAGAGCTGTTTGCTCTTCTAGACAACAAAAATGTTTAAACACTGTCCTCCTTGGCAAGTTCACAGAATTTATTCTTTGCACAGTCTACAAGTCGAGTTATAGACCATGCACATTGTTAATAGTATACAGTGGTCTTGCATGAAGCAGAAGATAGTTGTAAAATAAAATGTTTCATAAAAACAAAAAAAAATCAATTGATTTGACAGTAACCCAGTTAAATGTCCAATTAAAGTAGTGACACTCCATTGATGCACTGATATAGTATACTTACACATTAACAAGAGCATATTTGAGAAAAATAGAATGGTAACTATCTTGAAATGCAACATAAATTATAGCAATCTACTGTAATGAAAATTCATTGCAATTCTGAAGTTCATACTGAAAATTCGTTCTCACTTTATGATACTTTTCATAAATTCTGACAAGAGCAATTTTTTCAAACATGTGAAGAAAAATCTTTCACCTACTGGTAAAATATCCCTTGGAGACAAAACTTAAAATACAAACCATAATCTCCTTACTGGATAAAACATATGATTTTCCTCCTTAGGTACGTGGATTTAAAACAACTGCCAAGCCTACTTAATTACAGGCCCTTAGAGTCAAAATAGAAATGACGGATTTTCATTTTGATGGCAACCACGTTGAGTGTTTATTTAGCAATTGTGGGTAATTCTTCAGGTTCTTATTGGAAAATTTTCTCCAGAATTGGTTGCATATTTTTCATGAACTGCTGTGGTCTCAGTACTCAGCATTTCAGGGTCTCTTTCTCCTCCTACTTTTTTTTTTTTTTTTTGATGAGGTTTTCTCCAAATTTAAAAAGTGATTTCTCACCTACAGGTACACAAATGAATTCCATCTCTGGAGAAAGAGATGTAGTAAAGTGTTGATGGAAAAACATTTTTATATTTCAGGGCAGAGGTATGAAAGCAAAATGTCCTGGTCAACATCTCAGAGGGTCACTTTGATGGCCAACATTTTTCATTCCAATTCTTTAGTTCTTTACTGAAGTACTGAAGCCAGGCCAATGGTTCTTCAAGGAGACCCTTAATTTATGAAAGGTAAGGGGATGAGGCGCCCATGTTCTATCTGCTGATCTGAATTGGTTTTCCGAGTAAGGAATAAGGCAGAACTTCAAGCTCCTAAACTTCAAGTTGTACAAAGAACTTTCTACTATTACTTTCTAATATACTCCCATATTTGGGAAGTATCTTCATTTATCTTGTTTTAGCATCGCAGCAATAATAGAAGGTAAGTAAGAAAGACATTCTTATTTCTGTTTGAACTGATAAACAAACTGATTCTTAGAAATGTTATGTGCTTTGGTCAAGTCGAACACCTATACAGTACGCTGGGTGCTGGAAGTCAAGGCTCAGAACTCCTACTGCAGGCTTCTTTGCAGTATAGCCATTGCTTCTGGTATCTTGATGGAGTGGAGGGGAGGAACCTAGAAGCTACCAGAATAAGAAGGACTCACGAGAGCATGTTTTAGGGTTGCCAGATAAAACACAGGACACTCAGTTAGAGATGAGTTTCATATAAATAACCAAGACAGTTTTAACATAAGTATGTCTCATAAAATATTTGGGACATACTTCTACTAAAAAATTATGCATCATTGATATGAAATTCATGTTTAACTGGGCATCTTTTTGTTTTCTTCTAAATCTGGCAGTCCTATCCTGTTTCCACCTCTGATTGGGTAATCCAGGTTAAAAAGTTGCCAGTGTCAACAACTTGCAGTATAACCTAGTGTTTGGGGTTGAACTGTGTCCCCCAAAGAGGACATGTTGAGGCTCTAACCCCTGTGACCTTGAATGTGACCTTATATGGAAATAGGGTCTTTATAGAGGTCATCAAGTTAAAATGAGGTCATTAGGGTGGATCATAATCAGTATGACTGGTGTCCTTATAAACAAAGGACATCTGTTTTTTTAAATTACATTTTTATTTTATATTGGAGCATAGTTAATTACAATGTTGTATTAGTTTCAAGTGTACAGCAGATTGATTCAGTTATACATATACATATATCTATTCTTTTTCAGATTCTTTTCCCATAGAGGTTATTACAGAGTATTGAGTAGAGTTTCCTGTGCTATACAGTAGGTCCTTGTTGATTATCTATTTTATATATAGTAGTGTGTATATGTTAATTCCAATCTCCTAATTTATCCCTCCCATCTGTGAAATGTGGCAGCAGAAACTAGCACGGACTCTTTAGGAGAGGACAGCTCTCTTAAAGACACGTTCTGTGTAGTACCTTTGCTCCTGCTCTGTTGAGAGGTCAGTCAGCCCGAATTCAAAAGAGCTGAGCAAACTGCATCGTGCGGTGCCCCAGCAGCCAAGTAATGACTTGGATTGCTTTGTTCATTAAAAGCTTGTTTCCCTCTTTTCCTCTCCAGTGAAGCTTAATGGAGAGGTTGCTTTTTTTGAAGTTAGCACCTGGCAAGAAACACAACGGGCATATTCACCTTCTGATCACCCTGTCATCTCATTACCTTGGAATCACAGAATGACAAGTATATGGAACACAACATATTACTAAACTTGAAAAAACACGTTGGTGACTATGTACGTCACAAACCCAGAAGACTGCTAAGTGCCGTAGAGTTATTCATTCTCTGATTAACGCTAAAGCTACAAGAGATTTGCTCAGAGGGGCAAGCCTCCTTTTAAGGTAGTACGACTATCAACTGTTTGATGCACATCCTTGAATGTACAGCCTGTGCCCTTGATTTTGCTTTTGCTGTTCCCTCTACTTGTTCTGCTGTTCTACAACTCTTCTTCATTATTCTGGTGTCAGCTGGATGTCACTTCCTTGGGGACCTTTCTGGACACACCTCCTCTCTTTTTCCATAACTCTCTCTTTGTTGCCCTGTTTTATCTCCTCAGTGCAGTTATTATTCCAAAAATTCTCATTTGTATGTTTGCTATATGTTTATTGTCATCTCTCTCCACTAGAATAGAAGGTTCCCTGAAGGCAACTAGCTGGCTCTCTATCCATATTTGTTTAAAGAATGAATGAGTGAGTGAATGAATGAATGAATACTAGCTCTGTGACTATGGTCAATATTCAGTTGTCTTATCTGTAGAATTGGGACAATATTGGTTATCATAGGCATGTTGGAAGAATTAAATGAGGTAATGATTCGAAAGACAAGAACTTGTATGCTTTATCTATCTTAATTCTTATAAGCATTTCTTGAGCTAAGTCCTAAAATGTCACCCCTATTTTACAAAAGAAGAATGAAGTTTCAGAGAGGCTAATTAACTTGCCAAAGACTATAGAGCTAGCAAATGTTAGATCTAATATTTGAACCAAGAGTTTTAGATTCTAAAACTGTTTTTCCAAACTGCTGACAAGCTTTACAGACACACTCAACATGAAAACTCTCAAGGACATCCAAGCCTGGATTTTCCTTCTCTATCCTGGCTGCTGTCTGGACTAAATTTTGTCTTAGTATACACCTTCTGAAGACTGGAAAAAATAAGAGCAATCCAAGAAACTGGGATGAGCACATTTATGAGGGAAAGAGGAAAGAGAAAATAACAAACTTTATTAAGCAAATGCTCATCAGATAATATGTTTAAAAACATTTCGACAATTTGCAAAATCTGCCAAATTCACATGTTAAGGAGGGGATGTAGGTAAAGGAGAAAACGGTACTCTGTAATTTTAGAAGATGTGATGTGACGACTGGAAGTCCATCCTAGTAAAAGCCTACAAATGGAGCAGAATCAATGATGTGAGGCCACCAGAACTAGTATTTGTGAGACAGAGAGAAAGGAAGTAAAATGTAACTTCTTCTTCCCACTTCTCTCTAACGATTGAAAACACATTCAACAATGAAAGCTGGGGTGGGATCAAGATGGCTAAGTAAGAAGACCCTGAGCTCCCCTCCCATCCATGAGCACATCAAAACCACAACTACATAGAGGGCAACTCTCTCTAAGGATGACCTGAGGACTAGCAGA
The DNA here is from genome assembly GCF_949987515.2 of Delphinus delphis. Taxonomy (NCBI): domain Eukaryota; kingdom Metazoa; phylum Chordata; class Mammalia; order Artiodactyla; family Delphinidae; genus Delphinus; species Delphinus delphis. The sequence goes on along the minus strand of NC_082685.1, from coordinate 144,097,476 downwards.
ACAGCTCTTCTATGATGAACGTTATACAGAAAGAACCACCTGGAGTCTGGTAGGAGAGGAGGAGGCACGATCTGTTCAGGATCCACAACCATGGTGGATCCCCAGAAGATGAGGGAATGTCATAGGATCAAGGATCCTCCCTAAGGAACGAGGGGTTTGAGCCCCATACTGGATATCCCAACCCTGGGGTCCAGCACTGGGAAGGCCCTTTGGCTGGTTTGAAAATGACTGGGGCTTACAGGGGGCTGTAGGAAACTGAGACTCTGCTCTTTAAGACCTTGTGGACAGCCTTGCTTGTTCTCAGGTCCAGAGCAGAAGCAGCAGGTTGAAAACTGCCTGGTGTTCTGGCCACCCTGTCAGGACCTTCCCAGTGCATCTCCCAGCCCACACAAGGCTCCTGATCCAACCCCTCCTGCTCTGGCACTGCTCCCTGCCAAGGTGGAGATCACCATCATGCTGGAGATAAGTGGAGCTAGCTCAGATTTTTGGCTCCAGCTGCTGGGACCCCAGCTCTGGCCCCAACCAAGGCAGAGACCGCCATTGTCCTGAGGAGAGCAGAAGTAGCTCAGATTTGTGGTTCCAGCACCTTGGGCTTTGGCTCTACCCCCCAACCAAGGCAGAGACCACCATTGTGCTGAGGAGAAGCCCAGCTCACTCAGGGCTCTTACTCCAGCCCCTTGGGCCTCAGCCCCTCCCCCTTCAGGGTGGCAACTGCCATCAAGCCTGGGAGAAGCCCTGGATCACAGCTGGCTCTGGCTATATCCCCTCCATCTTCAGCCTTATGCCCCACCAAGGTGACAGCCGCCAGTGCACTCTGGGGGAATGCATAGCCTGTCCTCACTTCAGATTCAGCTCTCCCACCAAAACCACTGGGCAGAGGCAGACTGCAAGGGGACACACCCATATAGGGACACACCTTCAACACCAGGATAGGTAACTGTTTTGCCCAATTGCCTAGAGACAAACAGAAAAGGTCAAACAAGGTGAGAAGACAGAGAAGTGTGTTCCAAATGAAAGAACAAGATAAAACGCCAGAAAAAAATTTAAAAAAAACCCTACTGAAACAGAGATAAATGATTTATGTAATGAAGAGTTCAAGGCAATAGGAATAAAAATGCTTACTGAACTCAAGAAAAGAATAGACAAAGTAAAACTTCAACAGAGAATTAGAAAATATAAAAAGGAACAAATCAGGGCTGAAGAATACAATAAGTAAAATGAAAAAATACACTAGAAGTAATTAACAGCAAATTAAGTGATACAGAAGAATGATAACTATCAGAAAGAGAAATCAAGAAAACAATCCCATTTAAAATTGAATAAAAAAGAATAAAATACCTAGGAATAGATTTAACCAAGGAGGTGAAAGACCTGTTCTGCGAAAATTATGATATTCATGAAGATGATACAAACAAATGGAAAGATATATCATGTTCATGGATTGGAAGGGTTTATATTGTTAAATTGTCCATACTACCCAAAGCAATCTACATATTTAATATATACCTTATCAAAATACCCATAACATTTTTCACAGAACTAGAACAAATAATCCTAAAATTTGTGTGGGATCACAAAAGACCCTAAGTAGCTAAAGCAATCTTGAGAAAGAAGAATAAAGCTGGAAGTATCACATTCCCTGGCTTTAGACTATACCACAAAGCTACAGTAATCAAAACAGTATGGTACTGGCACACAAACAGACACATAGATTCCTGGAACAGAATAGGAATTCCAGAAATAAACCCACACATCTATGGTCAATTAATCTATGCCAAAGTAGACAAGAATATACAAGAAGAAAAGACAGGCTCTTCAAAAGTTCTGTCGGGAAAACTGGACAGCTACATGTAAAAAAGTCAAACTAGAATATTTTCTCTTACCAAATACAAAAATAAAATAAAAATAGATTAAAGACCTAAATGTAAGACCTGAAACCATAAGCTCCTAGAAGAAAGACTAGGCAGTATACTCTTTGACATTGGTATTAGCAATTTTTTTTTTTTTGGATATGTTTACACAGGCAAGGGAAACGAAAGCAAAAATAAACAAATGGGACCTAATCAAACTTACAAGATTTTTGAATAGTGAAGGAAGCAACAAAACAAAAAGGCAAACTAGGGACTGGGAGAAAATATTTGCAAAAGATTTATCTGATAGAGGTTAATATTCAACATGTATAAAGAACCCATACAACTCAATATTTTAAAAATCCAATTAAAAATCAGGCAGAGGACCTAATAGGTATTTTCCCAAAGAAGACATACAGATGGCTAACAGGCACATGAAAAGATGCTAACATCCCTAATCACCAGAGAAATACAAATCAAAAGCACAATGAGATATCACCTCACACCTGTCAGAAAGTGTGTTATCAATAAGACAAGAAATAACAAATGTTGATGAGGACATGAAGAAAAGGGAACCCTGTGCACTGCTCATGGGAATGTAAACTGGTGCAGCCACTGTGGAAAACAGTATAGAGGTTCCTCAAAAAATTAAAAATGATCCAGCAATTCCACTCCTGGGTATTTATCTGAAGAAAACGAAAACACCAATTTGAAAAAGTATACACACCCAAATATTCATGAAAACATTGTTTACAAGAGCCAAGATATGGAAGCAACTTAAGTGCCCATAAATAGATGAATGGATAAAGAAACTGTGGTAAAATATATAGAATGGAACATTACTCAGCCATAAAAAAGAATGAAATCTTGTCATCTGCAGCAACATGATGGACCTAGAGGGCATTGTGCTTGGTGAAGTAAGTCAGACAGAGAAAGACATATACTGTATGCTTTCACTTTATATGGGGAAATCTAAAAATAAAACAAACTAACAAGTACAACAAAACAGAAACAGACTCACAGATATAGAGAACAAACTAGTGGTCACCAGTGGGGAGGAGGAGGAGGGGTAAAATAGGTGAAGGCGATTAAGAGATACAAACTACTAGGTAAAAAATAAAGTTGCAAGAATGTAATGTACAACATAGGGAATAAAAAGCATATTTTATAATAACTTTGTACAGAGTATAGTCTATAAAAATATCAAATTACTACATTGTACACTTGAAATAAATATATTATTGTAAATCAACTGTATTTCAATAAAAGAAAAAAAAATGTTCAGTACTCTGAATTGGAAAGTTGGATTGTGATGATGATGAGATAGTTCAGTGTCTCTTTCACACACACACACACACACACACACACACACACACACACATACACACACACATCCTTTTCTCATGTTCTTAAAATTTGTCACAGGAATGGATAAAAGGAGTTAAGAGAAAGAGAAGCAGCAGGAGATTGAAGAAAAGTGCATTGATAGATGAGGTGACAAGTTCAAGATAGAGATCCTTGATTCTTAAAAATTTAGTCCCCTTCGTAGTTAGTTAATATTTTTATTTCTGGAGCGTTTCAGTCTCCTTGAAAAAATTACCATAGCACATGGTTTAGTGAGGAATAAACAGGGAAGACCTAGAAAGCACTTGAAAGTCATTAACTGCTGTATAAATAGTAAACATACAATAATGTTAATAACTTTAACGATCCTATCTGTCCTGCAGTGCCCTAAAATAACAGTGTTATGAAACCAGGAGGGCTAATAAATTAGCAGTGAAAATGAAAAAAATAAAAAGAAGAAATATGTATGACTTTTTAAACATTTGGCCATATTCTAAAGTTAAGGGAAAACACTGTCTTTGATCTCTATCTGAAACCAAACATTTGGTGAAGATTCTTTTTCTGGGCCAAGCACCTCTATCAGTCTTTTAAAGGGCTAATTTAGAGAGCTAATAGACATTCTCCAACATCAGTTAGCACTTTCATTACATTAATTTTAAAATTTAAATATAAAGGAATAGAGAATAAGAATTTAATTTCCTCTAAAATAAGCTATCTTAAAAAATAAGAAGGAACAAGTTAGTCAAAAGACAATAAAATGAAGGGTTATCTTATTTTAAAAATTGTTAACTCTTCGTGAATTTTAGGGGAGGAAAAATAAACTCCATAGGCCTGTTATACTAAGATTCTGTGAACTGTACTGAAAAAGCACATTGGGCTCCATTCATTCATTCTTTCACAGTATATCTTTGTACTCCAATCATGTTGCCAAAAGGGTTAGAGGGATATCAAGCCCGTACAATGAACGGTGTCTTCAGTGTTTAAAAGGAAAAGTGAACTCTTTCTCATGATTCGTATTAGTCTCCTTGCTGTTCCTTAAACTCCAGGCATGCTCCCACCTAAGGGTCTTTGCACTTGTAAACGTGCGTCTTCTTCCTGGATATCCAGACCACTCTCCCTCTCTTCTTTAGGTCTTTGTGAGACATTCCTTGACCAAGCCATCTAACCATTTCCATGTTTCCTCAATTCGGACCATACTTTCACTAACTTTCCACCACCCTCATCTTTCTTTTTTCAGTAGGACTTTGTATCACTTTGCATATCAAATGTTCCACTTTTAAAAAGTTTTCTTTTTCAGTTCCGGGAGGGGCAAGGCATTTTGTCTGGTGTTCACTGTGGGGATCCTTTGGATATTAGCATTCTTTGAAGGTTTATCATTTTATATATTATAAAGCCTAAATTAATACCTACTTCATAGAGATCTGTGATAATTAAGATAATTTAAGTAAAGAGCTTATCACAGTGGCTAGCATTTATTATGGCTATTATTTTGTTATAGACAAACTTGTCTGTTATATGTCTGGAAGAATCATGGAACGTCTTGAAATGGCAAAAATAAAACAAAAGAAAGATGACTGGATTTCTCATCTGATGTACCCTCCCAGGTTATCTGTGACATTGTCTCTGAGGTATTTTACAGCTTTGTAAATTGTAGAAAACCGTAGTAATACAAATTATTCTTGTCCATAGAAATGCAAATGATTTTTGCCCAGAGGTGCAATTGATGAATACAGCACTGATACTGACCAGTTGTGCATCTGTTAAGGAATTCACCTCAGCATTTCTAATTGCCTGTATATGTGTCTGCTCTTTGTATTCTCCTTTGAATAGGCTGTGACTGATAAACCTTATTAATTAACAGTTTAAACAAAATCTTTGACATTTTATATTTTATGAGGATTATGACTTTATCTTTTCAATATCCTTTAACAAATATATAGTTCCCATTACAAACTATGGATTCAGTCATGAGCAACAAGTCATTTTATTATTTTTATCAATGTTCTAAGTGTGTGTATTATTTTCGGGGGGGAGACATTTTGTTTATTTAGTTATTTACCATTTTTACCCATTTTATTTTTGTTGTAGTAAAATACACATAAAAATATTTACCATCTTAACCATTTTTAAGTGGCATTCATATTATTCTGCAAACATCACCACCACCCATCTCCAGAACTCTTTTGATTTTGAAAAAATGAAACTAAACACATTAAACAATAACTCCACACTCTCCTCTCTCCCCCCATCCCCTGGAAACCATCATTCTACTTCATGTCTCTATGATTTTGATTTCTCTAAGCCAGGTATGTGTATTTCTTTTAATAAATACTCAAGGGTATTAATTTGTGTTATGTTAATTTGTGCTCAGTACTCAACTTAAAAATAAATAAATAGAAAGAAAATGGTCAGAGAGGAAGCTGAATAAATAGCTCTATAGTAGGGGAATGCCAAAGGAAGGAGGAGTGGCAGAAACCAAGATGGTGGAAGACTGGGTGCCAGACTGAGGAGTTTGTGTTTGGTTCTGAAGACTGTGGACTCCATTTGAACCATAAGGACACCACTGCAGCGCTCTTACTAATCTAAGGATATCACAGCTCTCTCCAGTATTCTTGTTACATTCTTCTTTCTGAGCAAACCAGGCCCCATATGTTTGGTAAATTCTTGATAATTTAAAGTCTGTTGCAAGTTGCCCAGCTGGTGATAGGGAAGCTCGCAAGTACTTTGCCCTTCTTGATTTCATGCCAATGACTGATATCCCATTATTAATCAGGATAGATTTCTCATGGAGATAAAGGAGATACTTGGATTGTGTGGTCCAGACAGCCTTGAGGGAATTAAGATCCAGATGCCCAGAGTGGGCAATAATAGACTAGACTATTCCAGAACTATTTCCTCAGCTGCCCTGGTTGTCAACTAGTTTTTTGTAAAGAGGCACTAAAGACTGATGTAATATTCTTTGAAAATTCATAATTTTATGTATTTTAGGGTCTTGATTAACATGTACTTCTTATTAAGTGATCATTTAACAAGATAATTTAAGTAAAGAGCTTATCATAGTGGCTAGTCCTTCTTGTGGATACTATTCTATTAGCCACATTCCCTTCCCATTCCTCCTTACAGAAATCTGTCCTTCTGAGTCTTTTCTTTGTCTGAGGGCATCACGTGTTACACAAGTGAGGTACAAATCCATGATTTATGTTGAAAGGGGAAGATTTTGAAACACTTGCCATTAATTAGTTTTATGAGTTTCCACCAGTGTCAGTGTACACCATAAAATCCCTCCAGCCCCTTGTGTAGGGAAGTCCCTAGGTGGATTCAGTAGTCTGTCCTGATCTTTAGTGCATGGAGCCAAACACATGGCTTGCTTAAAATAAATGTATTTTTATCTCAATGATCTTCTTGGATCAAGGCTTTGAAATGCCTGCACTGCTCTTAAAACCATAGTTGTGAAATGCACGACTGTATTTCACCGGTTAAAATCACTGATTTGGTTAAAATCATTGATTTGAATGAGGTCTGAACTGGAAGGCAGATGGCAAACTTCACATAGCATAAAGCCCCAGGGGTCTTGGTAAGGCAGTGGTAATGCCGGGATGTGTTAGGCTTGGGGCATTTACCTGTTAAATAACTCTCAACTTCCAGTTTTAACAAACCAAGACTCAGTCACCACAGCTGTCAAGCATTTTGAATACTTTGAGAGAGAGCCCTAGAAACATTCCTGAGATGAACATATGCCTCTTCAGAAGTTGGCAACCTAAACAAGATGCTGTGTAGGAACATGAAAAGATAGCAAGATGATCCGTTGACAAGTAAAGACAAGGAAGGCACAGAGTCCCTGGCATCTTACTGAAGTAATGAGGTTAAAAAATCTTTCAGCAGGAAAAGAAGAATGTGAGCCATGTCTATTCAAGTTTCCTCCTGCACGCAGAGCCGGAAGCCTTGGTCATCGTGCCATTGCTTATATATATACTTCTATCTCCAAACTTGAACCTGTATCTAATTCCATCATGTGAGTAACTTGAAAGATAGCTCCATAGATTCTACTGTAAATTGACCCAGTAGTAACAGTCATAAACATTTTCTTAACACTCTCATCTTTTCTATAAACTGCTCAATAAGCCCATGAGATAAGCACTTATTATTTCCAATTTTTGCCTGAGGTTACTGATGTTTTCAGAGCTGAAGTAATTTGTCCAAGGTCGTCTAAACACTTAGGAAATAGCAGAACTGGGATTCAGATCCAGGAAACCCAATTCCAGACCCCAAAGCTGGATCACTATTCTCTAATTCCGCTGGCTTTAGGGGCAAATTTAACCACCAGGTGTTATAAAACTGAGTCAAATATTAAAAAATAATACTCACTGGGATAAGTCACATAGAGCAGGTAAAAGAAAAAGAACCCATAATGTGTCCTCTAAAATCTTTTTCCTCAATTCATTTAAAGGCTATATTTTAATGGAAAGTGCAGAGCAAAAAAGAATCCAGACTGCATGCGTCAATAAAAATCACCCTAGTCAGTGCTCAGAATTCTCACCAGCAGTGTCTAAAGATGGTCGTTTGATATTAGTAGTTAACTTGGTGAAGATATACCGAGAATAAGCCATTGCCCCAAGCACTGTACAAGTGTTAACACATTATTCATAAAATCTCTCTGAATTGAGCATTATTATCCCTATTTTACAGATGAGGACCTTGAGACACACAGCTCACACAGGCCGTCAGAGGCATAGCTTGGACCCGAGCCCCGCAGTCTGGCTCTAGAATTTATGTGCCAGACCACTATGCTATGCTCCCTTTTAAGAATCTCGAGTGTTGTCTATTTTCCCCTGAAAGTGCTATTAGCAGCAATTTTTCACAGCCTAATCATGAGCTCAATATTTACGTCTGTGTACATAGTTGGATGTGGAGAAGTTTCACATACCATATGTTATTGATATAACATCCCTATAAGGAAGCAGACATGTTGCTACAGTCTCTGTTTTATGGATAAGGAAAACACAAAGCCAGAAAGAGTAAGTCATTTGCCTAAGGTCACACGGCTGAAAAAAGGCAAGAATGAGAATTAGAAACCAAGTTGGCTTGCTCCTGGTCCACGTTTGTCATATTACTTGAATGAGGCTGACAGCAAGATAGCAGTTATTTAGAGTTCACGTATGTCTAGTTTTGAGAACAATCGCATCTTATTTCAGGGGAACTGCCTCATTGCCAAAAGCTGGAGCAAGAAATCCGTACACAGGGCTGGTTGCAGACACCCATTGCCAAACATAAATAAATGCCTTGGGTCTAAGTTAAGAGCATAGCCTATGAGTGACTTACAGATATATGAAGAAAGAGTGGGTCCATTTGCTGGGCTGGTTTCTAGTTCTTTTCTAACTAGAGAAATGTTTCCCAAATTTTAGTCATTCATCTGCCCACCACTGTGAATTTTTCCTTATCAATATATCACATAGGGGAATTTACATAATCTACATGTTTAGTAGTCTCGTGAATTTTATTTAGCCCAAGCCATACAATCTGAAATTACAGGTTTGATAATGTGAGTTATATTTTTTCAGGGATGCATTGAAATAAATGCAAAATTATTAAAAATATTCATCTATAAACCCCTAGCATCATCTTGTATAAAAACAAATATTTACTGAGCACTTACTAGGTGCCAGGTATCCTTTAAAATACTTTATATATATATCAACCCCTTAATTCTCATAATTATAAATAGGTATTTGTATTATCCACATTTTACAAATGAGGAAACTGGGGCACAAAAAATTTTGGTAATCTGTGTAAGAACACAGATCTGGTCAAAGGCAGAGCTAGAGTTATGAATCCAGGTTGTCTGGCTTCAGAATCTGGACTTTTAACAACTGGTGGCCTCCATGTTGGATAAACTTGAATTGTGTGGAAACAAACAAACAAACAAACCCAAACTCCTTCAATTGTGTAGCATCCTTGGACAGCATCATGACTCTAAAATCCCAGGTTTCTACTTGAGAACTGAGAGAAGTAGAGTTTCTATGATGAAGCGTGTAAGGAAAAAGATATTTTATGACTGTACAGGTCCAAATTGACTGATGCTTACAAGTTACCCAAGAATATACCTCTAACTTGAAGCCAAGGGATAAGGAGAAGTTTGAGTTGGACCAGGTAAAGGAGAGGAACTCAAGGTTTCTTGGGTCCTGTCACACTCTTAATGTTTATTTGCCCATATGTTAAGAAGCAAAGCTCCCTTTCTTCTTGATAAAGGTCATTGAGCTGGAGGGAAAGCTTGAATTGTGCAACACTTCATATGGAAATGTGGTAGGAATTCATTACAACAACCAGGAGCAGACTGGAAGAATCAGAGGTGGTAAAATGCTACATAAACATAAAATTGAACTTTAGCTAAAGGGCAGGAGAATCTAGGGTTTTGCCAATCCTTTTGCCTTGTGATGGGGTAAGGTGCGGGGCCTGGTTGCTGAATTTTCAGAGTGGTATTAGGTATTTTAGAGCTGAAATGTAAACTCCTGCTATGTTTCCCTCCCAGCTTCCATGTTATCATAAAGCTAAACATGATCTTCATTTGAATGTCAGACTTAGAAACTGCAACAGATACACAAGTAGGGGATTCCCAAAATGTCACCTCTGAAACTAGCGTTCTGTTTCTGTCTAGTTAATATCATCACAGTTATCCCTATAGTCTCCATTTATGTGTATTCACAATATCTATATGTGTGTACATGAACATTATGTAATTTTCAAGGACTGAAACAGCATTATTTAATTTAGTTTAATTATTGAAATAACCTTTATCAATGATATTGTCATGTCTATTTTGCGAATGGGAAAATAGACTGAGAGGTTTGGGAACTTGTTCTCAGCTAGCAAATGGTAGAGTTATGATGTGAAACTAGGTTTATGAAACCGATGAAAGACAACCACAAAATCTTTTTAACTCCTTCCACTGAGAGGTGGAGTCTAATTTCCCTTCCTTGGATTTGGGCTACTCTTCGTGACTTTCCTGATGAATAGAATGCAGTGGAAGTTGTATTCTGGAATTTCTGAGGTTTGGTCATAAAAAAATGCAGCTTCTGCTCTGGTCTTTGAGAAACCTTGCTCTCAGGAAATTTCTTCTCAAGACATTCCCTCTTGGAAACCAGCCACCATGATTTGAGGAAGCCCAAGTGGCCCCATGGAGAGGCTCACATGGAGACTAATTGCAGCTGCAGCTGACAGTCTTGGTTGGACTCCCAGCCAACAGCCAGCACCAACATGCCAGTGGTGCCGTTGATTCACCCTTCATGATTTCTAGCCTAGTTGAGCCTTCCGATGATTGCAGCACTAGCTGATATCGATTACAATCGCATGAGAGACTCTGTGCTCATTTCTTAGGGCTGCTGTAACAGAGTGCCACAAATTGGGTGGCTTAAAACAACAGAAATGTGTTCTTTTACAGTTCTTGAGGCTCGGGGTATGAAATGAAGGTGTCAGAGGAGCCGTGCCTCCTTGGAAGGCTCTAGGGAAGAATCCCTCCCTGCCTCTTTTAGCTTCCAGTGTGTTCCTTGAATTGAGGAAGCATAACTCCAAACTCTGCCTACCTTTATTTTCACATTACCTTCCTCTGTCCCTGTGTGTCTCTCTGGGTCATCTCCTCTCCTTATAAAGACACCAGTCATTGGACTTGGGGCCTACTCTAAATCCAGGATGATTTCATTTTGAGATCCTCAACTGATTATACCTGTGAATATACAATTTCTAACAGGTTACATACTAACATTCTAGGTGGATATGACTGCGGGGGGACAGTGTTCAATCCACTACAGATGCCAAGCAAGAAATGTACAGTCAAGCTCTTCCTGAAATCTATCCACAAGATCATTGTCCTAATAAAACAGTTATTTTAAGCCACTAAGTTTTGCAGCAACAGAAAACCATGTCTTTCTACCTTACTACACTGCCTCTTTTCACAGAACCTGCAATATGGAAGGTTTGTAACACATATTACAGACAATAGCTATTTTAAAAAATATACTTGAAGTTTGAAAATACTTGTATTCTTTATCTCACAGAAAATTCAATCTGTGAACTACCAAGCACAGAACCTCACACATGATAAGCTTTAGTATATATTAGCTCTTTGTATTATTAATATTTCCTGTACCACAAAGATTTATTTGAATGTGTCTTCTCAAACAGAAAATCTTAATCCTGTCTCTATACACGAACTAAGTCTCTAAATATAAAATTTTTTTTCTTTATGTTTGTTCTCTATAATTTCTTGGGACTACTCCAAAAATTTAACTTGGCACAGAGTATGAGAATACATCCTGAACTATGGAAGGGTATAAGCTAACTTGGCATCAGTCACTTACATGCTACCAGTTTTACCAAAAGAAAGGCATCTTTAGTTTGTGTGTGTATGTATGGGTGTGAGTGTGTGTACACACATTGCATTACAATGTCATGGTGTCAGCAACTGTGTTCTCTATTACAGTTTACTTAACTAAGGCAGAGGTGGGAAATCATCAGCCTACTGGATATATCTGTCTTGGACTTGTTATATCCAGTGCGCTGACCTAAAATTGAATCCAAGGAATAATATTATCCCATTGTTGTTCGACATATCAAATAATTTCCCAAACCTAATAGTTAGATCATTAAGAACAGAACATCTGAAGGGTTAGGGCTAAAGAGAAGTTAGAGAACTAAGAACAATGGTTACACTGCCAATTTCAAATCACAAAAAACAAAGGGTAAACATTTTCCAAACCCATGACCCAAGTGAAGGGCAGGGGGTGGTGAAAGTTTAGGAACATCTAAGAAATTGCTCAGTGGTCTCCCTTTTGTCCAAATTCTCTTTATTCTCTCTGTATGCGTCTCCCTTTCTTCCTCAGTGCTGTGTCTCCTCATTCCATTTTCCTTGCCCTATCTTATCTTTGGTCTGTTAACTTTTTCCCAGCGACTTTTGTCCTTTCCATTTTTCATCTTAACCCAGTGGTAATTCACAAACAATTGCAATATTGCTTACATGTATATAGAATTTACTGAATGACAATTTTTCAAATTTTTAATTCTTGGATGTTTATCTCAAACAGAAATGTAAAATCACTGAACCAAATTGCATCATTTCCTTCTCTACGTCGAATAATTTCAATAATTTATTTTTGCCTCAGGCCCACTAATTGTATAATGTTTTTGAGCATATGCTTAGCGATGCCTTATTTTTAAAATAGTTTTTCCAATATAAGAGGGTGGTAAATACCATATCCTTTCTAGAAAGAGAACAAACTTCATTAATTGCTGTTAATTTGGGAAGACTTGATTTGAATTACTGAAGAGCTTCAATTAAATATGTATGTAATTTTTTTCCCATGAAGTTTCAAATGTTTACCCTAAGAAGAGAAAACTGTAACTAGGCCAACACTCTCACTTAGTAGAGGTCTTTAGAGACTTATTTTATAGAAACGACAATATGTACGAGGGTATGTAATAAAGTATAAGAAATAAAAATTTACTCACCAGAAACTTTCCTCAAAGATTTCTCAAGAGAAAAGGATTCAGAATGAAAGAACTGTGCTTCCCAGTATAGACTTAGGCGCTGGGGTATTAGGAGTAAAGGTGAGGAGCATGGAGCTGCTGGGTCCTCCAGCTGTCCTAGAGTGACCCCATATGGCCTTTAAGAGTGAGTAGAGCACATGAAGTTACTTGCAGCAGAGAGGTGAGGCTGGCGTAGTGCATGGTGTCTACCTCCATGACAAAAACTAAAGCTGTTAAAGGAAGTCAAAGCAGACACAAGTGTGAGAAGATAATAGAAAGGACTAATGCCCGTGGTGTGAGCTAAATACCGGGTATTATGGTCCAGCAGCCCATCTGTAATGATCCATTTGTAAACTCTCTACACAGTTATCCTAAGGGAGGAGGCTTCAGGATAATCCCTCACACAGATTCCTCTTCCCTCAGTATTAAAAAGTCTGGTTTAAATGGGAATCCGATTTTGTGTGTGAGCTGTATTTTTTTTTTTTTTAATAAGAAGAAATAGATTACTCAGCCAAACCTCACTAATTTACACCACAGATTCATATTAAGTCTGAGTTTAGGTGTGTCTTTTCACTAAGAACAGAGACATTTCAATGAACGATCATCACAAAAACAACATTAGAAGGTGATCAACGGCCAGATGGAAAAACTGGTCTCCTTTGCATCCAAAGAATTGCTGTGCAGCAAACAAAAATAATCCTAATCTATGTATGTTTGTGCCCAATCTATGTGTGTGCTCAATAAATATTGGTTAAACTGAATTTACTGAAATTTATAATACATGTGAGCCGCACGTTGAATTGTAGAAAAAACTTCCAAGTTTCATTATTTCACATGTAGTATCAGATCAACTCGATTATACCCTGAGAGATACTCTGAATATTCAGAAAATTTCCTCAAAATTTTGTTTTCTTTCGTGAGGAATTACAGCTTCATTTATAGTACACGAAAGAGACCTCTTCCCTCCCCTACAATTGGAGTGTGCCCCAGAAAAGTTGTCATTAAGTAGTCAAAGAATAATTGTCAGAGGGTTATAACAAAGAAGAGAATATTAGTAAGCTTCAAACTCAAAATGTCCCAAACTGAATTTGTCATGCCCTTCCCATTTCCCTCTTTCAAGTCTGGCTCTTACATTGAGTCCACTCTTCCGACCAGGCAGCATGTTTGAAGTCTTATCATGAGCTTCTTGGTTTATACAAAATTAAGTTTATCTTGAAACTCCCTTTTTCCTGGGTTTTATCTCTTAATTTCCATTTCCATTATTTAGATCCTCATCTTCTCATACATGGAGGCTTCAGATAGATTCCTTTAGTCCAGTTTCATCTTCTGTCAATCAAATCTACCTCTTGCTTTTTAAAACCTTGATTTCATCATGCCATTCCCTATAAGCTTCAGTGGCTCCCTATGTCCCGGCCCATTAAGTTTTAGTTCTCTGTATGGCTTTCAGGTATCTCCCTTGTATTTACATGTACAACATCTCTGTGGTTATTTATTACAGTTGTTCCATGGTATCTGCAGGAGATTGGTTCCAGGACCCCCTGTGGATAACAAAATCTGTGGAAGCTCAAGTCCCTTACATAAAATGGCACAGTACAGTTACCCCTCTGTTTCCGTGGATGCAGAACCTGTGGGTACGGGGTGGACTATACTTCTCCTTCCGTTGGAATCCTAAATATTTGTAAATTCAGGCAACATCTTTCTCTACAAACACATTACACTTCTCCCTTATGCTGTATCTTAGACCATTTTGTTTCCAAGAAAACCTCAACCCTTTCTATATCCATTTACCTCTCCTTCAAAGACAAACTCAAGTCCTGCCTAACTTCCTGATCCTTCCAGCTCTTCGGTCTCCCTTTTCCACACAATGCAGTCCTCTACTGCAGTCCAAATTAGAGTCCTATATTGCTTCAGTTGTGATCACTTTGTTTCTGCAAGTGAACTTAAGTTTCTTGAATGTAGACATCCCTTCCTCAAGAAAGCCTTTTCCAATTATACCTTCCACCTCCAGTTTAGGTTAGGCTTCCAAATTATGTGCTCCCATCACACCCTGTGCTTTTCCATCATAGCAACTTGCACTTGTTTGCTTATTTCCCTTCTGGGCCGTGAACTCTTTTTATGGTATCAGTCTAATCCATCCACATTGTGCACCACTGTATCCCAAGGACAATTATTGTATCTCTTAGTGCCTGGCACACAGCAGTTGCTTCAAAAACACCTTTTGGTATGATGACAGACGGTGACTACAAACCCATTATACTTCTTTTTGTACAAACATGGATTTGAAAATGATCACTTATCATGGTGATCATTTTGAAATGTATAGAAATATTGAATCACTATGTTGTGTACCAGGAACTAACACAGTGTAGTAGATCAATTATATTTCAAAAACAAACAAACTCATAGAGAACAAGATGAGAATTGTGGTGACCAGAGGCGGAGGGTGGAGGCAGGAGGAATTGGATGAAGGCAGTCAAAAGGTACAAACTTCCAGTTATAAGACAAATAAGTACTAGGGATGTAATGGACAACATGATAAGTGTAATTAACACTGTGGCACGTTATATATGAAAGCTGTTCAGAGAGTAAATCCCAAGAGTTCTCATCACAAGGAAAACACTTTTCTATTTCTTTAATTTTGTGTCCGTATGAGATGATGGACGCTCACTAAACTTATTGTGATCATCATCTCATGATGTATGTATGTCAAATCATTACGCTGTACACTTTAAACTTGTTCAATGCTGTATGTCAAATATCTCAATAAAGCTGGAAGAAAAAAAACACCTTTCGACTTACTGTGAATCTGAAGGCAAGGGCCACAGTTTTGTTTTGTTTTGTTACTCCTCCAAAACAGTTGTTAATGTTTAACTTTAAAAAATTTTAGAACCTTATCTTTAAACATGGACAATTTAATAATGATAGTTGGGTTTATTTTTTATGGAATTGTTTGTGGGGGGTTTCCAAGCTCACTTTGAGATGGAAATTATAAGCATTAATTAAAAAACAAAAATCTCCTTAGTAAACCAGGAAAACAAGCCAACAAGCCCTGAGAATTCGACTCACCGAGGTGGGGCCGGAGCCTTCCCAAGGCTGGAAGCCTGAAGGCAGATATTGACTGTTCTCCCCTGTGATTTCCAGAAAAGAATAGGCTCTTCTGATCCTTACTGAACACAGACAGAGCCATAGGGAAAGGGTGAGGAAGGGCATGAACCCTGCGGTAAGGACTTATGACACATCCAGCATCCATGAATCCTTCTGTGCCTGGAGCCTTGTACCTGTTTGTGGCTGTAATCCTTCAGGAACCGCCAGAGTTTAAGTTTTCTTCCAGGTCCTCATGCTAATAATGCAGACTGGACACTAGAGGAGCTGACTTCCCAATTCTGGAGCTCCCTCTCGCAAAATCTGAGTTTTTGTGTCTTTTTTTATTTAAATGACTTGTAGCTCTTCATTGCTTCTGCAGTCTTTTAGTTAACTCGGGTCTCTAGAATCTCACTCTAGGGTCCTTGTTTTAGAACTGTCTGACTTAAACTGTGTGCGTGTAGGGGAGAGATAGGGAAAGGATCCAGCTTCTTGAGGTCCTTCTAATGCCCATCTCTCCTTTCATTCTCCTTATCTTCCTAAATTTCTGACCAGGAATTCTTAACACAAAGGTCATGGATAGTCCTGCAGATCCTTGATTATCTGTGTATGCAGTTGTCTAAATTTTTGTGGATAGACTGTCTATCCCTTCTGTTGGATTTTCAAAGGAACCAATGTCCCCCAAAGATTAGGAACTACTGTTCTATAGGTTTATATGGCCATGGTTGGGTCCCATCCCCCGATAACTGTCTTTTTCTCATCCTTTCTTCATGATCAAAGGATTCAATCTTAGCAGCAAAACCTATGCTTTGGTACCTGATGTGAAATAAAGTCATTCATTCATTGGCTCAAAAGATAGTGTGCCTACTATATGCTAGGAATTATTCTTGGCATTGAAGATAAAACATAAAATAAAATGGATACAAGACACTTTATTTGCTGAATTCTTACTCTGTGTAAAGTACTTTGTTAAGTGATTATCTTCTTTAAACCTCGTAATAGACCTATAAAGTAGGCACATTTATCCTACTAATTTTATAGATGAGAAAACTAAGGCAGTAACTAATCCAGGTTCTCATCGTTCAAAAGTCATGGCTCTAAGGGCTGAAGGCATCTCTTTAAGTAACCTCTTCAAATTATTTGAGGGGTACAATGGGAGTTTGAAGTCAATCAAGCCCCCAAGCCCCAGTACATGAGAATAATCAATAACATCACTCAACAAAATATATTTTTGTACTGGCTCATGCCAGGCATGTGGGATACAACCCTGAATAGTGTCTGGTCCTTCCCTCAAAGTTCAGGGGGTTAGTGAACTTGGCTTTCTATCTGATGATGGAGAACTGATGTAGTATGGCAGTATGCACAGATTCTTCCTGGACAAAAATTGAGGTGTTGGGGGTAGGCAGAAAAAGGTGTAATCTGGGGTTTGGGGATAGAAAGCCTTATTTGTGAGCCTCTGTGACCTGTATGGGAAAGACAGACGTGTCACCTTTGGCCAATTTCTCCCTCAATCCTCATGCTGATGGACTCCTGATCATCTATCAATGTTCTTTCATTTTTCCACCCCCTCATGTAGGTTTCATCTTTACTTACAGGAGAATAACAGGTCCCACTAGCATTAAATCAGCACAGTATTTTCAGCCAAGCTTCATTGAAGACTCTACACAAGGCCAAACCGTGTTAGTCATAACATCTGAGCAAAACCGCAAACTCTCTTTTCATTAATTTTAATCAAATGTATTTACATATATTTACAAGTGTCTCTGGTTACCCAGAAACAATCTTTTCTGCGCCTTAGTCATGAAGTTACTTGGTTGAATGTCCATGTGTTCAAATAAGCTTTAGTTCTTATTTATAACTACCTATAACCGGGTTTCTTCTTTTTCTTCTTCCTCTCCCCCTTCTCCTTTTTATCACAGACATCTCCCATTTATATGTTTCTTCCCAATAAAGTTAGATATGCTATTTACCTGTTGAGTAAATGTTTGTTGGGCAGTATATGGGCACTACCAATACCTTTAAAATTGTAGATTTCTTTATATAGACTGAAAAATTTTTAGTCAGTTTTAGTCATGGATATATTTTCAGTCACGGATATATTTCAGTTCAAATAATGAACATTAGCTTAGTATTTGTTGGAGATTTTTGTACTGGGCACTGGTTTGGGATTTTTTTTCTCACTGGGAAAACTGAGAGCTACAATCCTACCCAAATCTTCCTTGACTTACAATGGGGTTATGTCCCAATAAACCCATCATAAGTTGAAAATATTGTAAGTCAAAGGTGCAACTTTCTGAACATCATAGCTTAGCCCAGCCTACTTAAATGTGCTCAGAACACTTATATTAGCCTACACCTGGGCAAAATCATCTAACTCAAAGCTTATTTTATGATAAAATGTTGAATACCTCATAGAATGTATTAAATACTGTACTGAAAGTGAAAAACAGAATGGTAGCATGGGTACAGAATGGTTGTAAGTGTATCAGTTGTCTACCCTCATGATCACGCGGCTGACTGGGAGCTATGGGTTGCTGCCCCTGCCCAGCATCATGAGAGAGTATCGTACTGCATATTGTTAGCTTGGAAAAGGATAAAATTCAAAATCTGAAGTACAATTTCTGCTAAATGTGTATCGATTCTGCACCATTGTAAAGTCGAAAAGTTGTTAAGTCAAACCATCATAAGTCAGGGACTATTTGTGTACTGTTTCGAAAAATATTTCAGAAAAATATTTCTGAGAAAAATATTTCTGTTTCGAAAAATATTTCTAAACATTAACAACTGTTTTGGAGGAATAACAAAATATTTCAGTGTTGAGCCCTCTTAAAATTGATACATCTTTCAGTATTGATCTCATGAGACAGAACCAGTGATAGAGATCCAATTCCAGACTGCTGTAAGAAGTTTTCAATTATTTATGGATTATGACCACATCACTAATCCACATTGGAAATTAGATGTGCCCACAGAGCTAATATACCCCGGATGCTTTTTTCATGAACACATACCAGTAAAGTATTAACCCACAAACCAATACTCATGTACAGTTTCCTTGTATTCTAGAAAAATTAACTTCTTGACCATGTCTAGTATTTCTTTCTTCACTCATAGTCAACTATGAATTCACTTGAATATATCAGATTAGAACAGGTCTATTCTGATGGAGACGGGGTACATTATGCACATCACACATGCAGGTGTCCACAGACACACACACACACACACACACAATAACCAGGAGAATAAGGCATTCCTGACTAATCTGTAGACATTTATTGATTCCCTATCATATGGCCAACCCTATCCAAGGCATGTGGGCTTGTATGATGACCTTTGCTTTCAAAGAGTTGCTTGGATTCTAAATTTTATTTATATCAATGACCAAATGAAGGGCACTTTCCCATCTCCACCCCCCCCCCTTTGTCTATCACCTCTAATACGATCTGGCTCCCTTTATGCCTCAGCTTGAGGAAGGAGAGACCCTGCCATTGGGCAAACAAAGAAGGCTTTGGAAGTCATAGACTTGGGTCCATCAGTGACACCATAAGTGGCAGCCAACTCATCTTGGATGAACATCCCAGGAGTCATTATAGCTCACTGTTCAGAATAGGCTCTTGAATCAGATACCTGTCCTCTCCCGTTGCGGAGCACAGGCTCCGGACGCGCAGGCTTAGTGGCCATGGCTCACGGGCCCAGCTTCTCCGCGGCATGTGGGATCTTCTCGGACCGCGGCACGAACCCGTGTCCCCTGCATCGGCAGGCGGACTCTCAACCACTGCACCACCAGGGAAGCCCAGATACCTGGTTTTGAACCCCTGTTCTACTTCATATTGGTTGGGTGATCTTAGGCATGTTACTTACCTAATCTCATACTTTGTTTCTTCCTTTGTAAAATAAGGACAATGATAGCTCTTATTTTTTATTTACAGGAGAATAACAGGTCCTTGTAAGGATTAACAATAACAGTTGTTGTAAGAATTAAAAGCTATATGACCTGTAGAATGTTTAGTTTGGCATAGTATCTAACACAAGGTAAGTGCTCATTAAATAAAAAATATTATTATACCAGTTATTAAGTATTGAGATGAGTCTTTCTTCTATGCACCAATTGCTTTTAAGAAAACAACAGAAATTCAGCTATCTCACTGTTCTGTCCAGCCTCAGCTCCACCACGAGACCCTTGAATCGCCAAGAATCACTAAGTATTCATCTTGGATTTCACATTGCAGGGGTTCCCTTGGAAAGGTTTTCTTTACCCATGAAGTTTTTGATGCTTTACCTTCTGTTTCCATTCCTTTAAAAGAAAAAATGGTTAATATCCCACATATAAAAACAGCTTACACAACTCAACATCAAAGAAAAAAAACAAAACACCAAACAATCTGATTAAAAAAATGGGTAGAGGGCTTCCCTGGTGGCACAGTGGTTGAGAGTCCACCTGCTGATGCAGGGGACACGGGTTCGTGCCCCGGTCTGGGAGGATCCCACATGCCGCGGAGTGGCTGGGCCCGTGAGCCATGGCCGCTGAGCCTGCGTGTCCGGAGCCTGTGCTCCGCAACGGGGGAGGCCACAGCAGTGAGAGGCCCGCGTACCGCAAAAAAAAAAAAAAAAAAAAAAAAAAATGGGTAGAACTGAACAGACATTTTTCCAAAGAGGAAATTCAGATGGTCAACAGGCACATGAAAAAATGCTCAGCATCACTAATCATCAGGGAAATGCAAATCAAAACCACAATGAGATACCATCTCACACCTGTCAGAATGGCTATCATCAAAAAGAATACAAATAACAAATGTTGGCAAGCATGTGGAGAAAAGGGAACACTCGTACACTGTTGGGGGGGAATGTAAATTGGTGCAGCCACTGTGGAAAACAGTATGGAGGTTTCTCAAAAAACTAAAAATAGAACTACCGTATGATCCAGCAATTCCTCTCCTCAGTACATATCCAAAAAAACCAAAAACACGAAAACATGTATCAAAATGATACATGCACCCAATGTTCATAGCAGCATTATTTACAATCGCCAAAATATGGAAGCAACCTAAGTGTGCATTATAGATGAATAGATAAAGAAGATGTGGTATATATATATACAATACTACTCAGCCATTATAAAGAATGAAATTTTGCCATTTGCTGCAACACGGATGGACTTGGAGGGCATTATGCTAAGTGAAATAAGTCAGACAGAGAAAGACAAATACTGTATGATATCACTTATATGTGAAATCTAAAAAATACAAGAAACTAGTGAATAAAACAAAAATGAAGGAGCTCACAGATATAGGGAACAAATTAGTGGTTACCAATGGGGAGAGAGAAGGGGCAATATAGGGGTAGGGGAAAAAAGACATTATTATGGGATTATATAAAGTCATGTCTGTGAAACTTTTGAAAATTGTAAAGTACTATAGAATTTAAAGAATCATTTGATATAAAAGAAAGAGCAAAAAAAGAAAAGAGATTATAATAACTTTAATAATCTATAATGGAATATAATCTGCAAAAATACTGAGTCACTATGCTACACACCTGAAACTAGCACAATATTGTAAATTAACTATACTTCAATTTTAAAAAAAGTAATTGAATATTGCATGACAATATTAAATAAGTAAATAATAAATAAGTGAATGCAATTTAAAAATCATTCAAATGCACACTTTTTATCTCAATAAAGTTGTTACCCAAAAATAAAATAAATAAATACAGATTATAATATTGAGTTTATGGTTAGGTAATTCCCTTAAGAACACTCAACTAAAAACTGATAGCTTATCTACCTTACTTGATTTGAACCCTGATTTGAATATTATGAGGAATTCTCTCTGAAAGTACAAACATAATGCATCCATAACATTCTTAAAAGAAATGAGCACCATATATTCCATAGAGCTGTGTGACTGTACATGCATATGTGTTACACAGTTAACACGCTAAGGTGCCCATCAGTATTGTACAGTATGATGGCTTTGTTTTGAGTTCAGGTATATTTTCAATTTCAAGGATATTAAAGAGTTTAAGATATCCAAGTTATCCTCCCTGCCGCCCACCAATCCACCCAGATTCTTCTGACCTTCTTTAAATGATAGGGTCAATGACTATGATGCCTCTGTAGTAAGTGAAACAGGAAAAGAGTACTTGTAACTAACCCTTTTATAAAATTAGAATTTACCAGTTTAACCTGTCTTACAGTTACATTAGAATATTTTAAGCTCAAGCCAATGGTTGCCATAAGATAGCATAATTGGTTAGCATAACTATATTTCACACTACACATCATTTAGCACACACATACACACAGGAACACACTTAACATGAAGAAGACTAATACTAACTTTACAAGAGCTACCTCTTTGGCTGGGTATTTGCTTATCTTTTTCATCATCAGAAGTGATCTTATGAAAAAAACATTTAGAGTAAAACTGTGCACTATCAAGTTGAGTGTTTTGCAGCCAGTACATTCTTTTTCAGCCTAAATGTTGTAAGCAGAAAGATGGCTCTAGAATCATTCTGAATTTAATTGGACAGTCAGCTCTCTAACAGATGTTTTTATATGATCTTTCAGCTGATCCGCATAACCCACAGAGATCTCATTAGAATGTTGTCACTGAATGCCATATGCTTGATCTGGTGCTTTTCAAACGAGCCAGGAATACCTAAACTTCAAATTTAGTTCCCTTGCAGCCACATATTTCCTGAGAGAGTTGTTAATGGTTTTGATTTTTACTATAATCAACAGGAAACTGTGCAAGGCTCTTTAGACTCACCCCACCCAACAAGCTTCACATGCCCTGGGACTGAATTAAGAAACTTTGCCATTTCCCAGGGCACTTGGACGCGAAACATTTTGAAGGAGGAAAGTGAAATACCAAGAGGCAAAGCCTTGACATTTGAAAAATCAGCAGCTTCATTTAGCAAGATGACATCAATCTTTGCTCCTTCGTCATTGTTTCTCTGTAATGTTGGAAATGTCAGCAAGGGGCCAAGAACCTGGATGGTACAATGAATGGGCAGTTGCCACAGAGAAGGGGGGCTGCTCTGGTGCCAGCAGCAGTTTCCTGGTGTTGCTTTCAACTGTCTATCTTCTTCAATAACATCCAGCGAAGAGCCTGCACCATCTGGATAGTGGCCTCCAAAATGGACTATCAGCATGCAGTGTCCAACCCTGAAAATGAAAACAAGACATCATACAACCTGGGGTGAAAGACAGAGCATAATTTAGCCACATGGACTAGATCTGGTGGCAAAAACTCCAGCCAACTGGCTCAACAGAGAGAGGTGAACCCTGGCTCAGTTTGGTGAACAGCAGGTTGGCTCTGAGCTCAAGGAGCTGGAACAGAGCAACAGTGGAGGGTGACAGGTACAGAGTCACTGGATCAGCCTGATGTGACCTGATTCTCTTGCTTACCAATGTCATGCTACCCTAAAGAGCACAAAAACCTGGGAGGACAAACAGGAGCCTGTGGTGGGAAGATTCCAATGGCATCATCTTGAGGCAAAGGTGAGAAAAGAGCAAATATTGAAAGAATGATAAAGGATAGAGCCCACAGCAGATACTTGCCTACTTGCAGACAGACAATACATGCTGAAAGTATGCGAATGACAATGACCTCGAATGACAGAACAAAGCAAACAGATTCCTCTATTGTTTAACTCTTCACCAGTCACCCAGTCAAATCTCTCCTTTCTTCTGGGTAGGACCTTTCACTTACTTAGGTAGTTTTTTAGTATTCAGCAGTATAAACCCTTCCCTCTCTTAACTTCCTTTACCTGCTTTGAAATTAGCCCATTTCCACATCTTCCAGTTTGGTTTTGATATGTTTTTCGGATCACCAATCTAGTGCATCTAATTGGACTCCACAAATGGCCAGTTAGCTCTCTTTAGAATTGACACCCTAGATTCTAGCCTCAGCTTGGCACGTGGGATTCAGAGTACATTCGTGCTTCCCTTCTCCACTAGACCCAGGTCTGACTGGGCTGTCTTGCCTGTACATGGCATCACCACCTATTATGCCCTCCAGGCATGCCCTGACCCATTGGTGCTCCCCACTAAAGTTGGGTTCGACCGGTTCACGTCCATTGCTGATCTGTATCATTCTCACTGACTTAATGAAGTTTCTGAGAGGCAGACTCTGAAAACAGGATATTTGCAAGGAATAACTAGGAAAAATCAACAGGACAGGACACCAATTGGAAGTGATAGAGGAAGGGGAGGAAGCCAAAACAAGGTGAGCCATCAAGCAGATTAGCACCGAGGGCAACTGTGGTTGGATTTTAGTGGGGGAACTCTGGGAAAGAGTATAGCACATACACCACAGAATTATCCTTGCCTAAAGGACCTGGAATATTTATCCATCAGCTTCTCATTGACATTGTTTGAGGGCTGCTCCCCAGGCTGCTGATTCTTTAGTGCTTCTTGTTTGCCTCACATGTAGGTTGAAGGGGCTCTCGTGGGTGATGATAGTCTTCAAGCAAAGGGTTGCAGAGGCTGACAATGAAAGCTGGTTCACTGCATGGAAATGGTAAGCTAGGGGAAAGGTGGGCACCTGCCTAGACCCAACCATGGATCACACCACCATCTGCCTCTCTTCCTCAGAATGTATCTCTTCTTGTACTCTAGCCATTCACATCTCTATTTCCAGCTCTGATTTTGATTTGAATTCCAGTTGTACACTTATACTACCCAAGTTCAAAGTGAACCATGACATATCATTCATTTGTTCCTCATACATGGTTTGAACCCATCATCTTCCTGATACCGGGCTAAGTGTTGAGGATTCCAAGATGAATGAGGCATAGTTCCTATCTTCAAGGAGTAAACTGTTTAGAGCTTAAAATGATTTCCTCCCCACTTCTGCCTGCCAAAAAAAAATCTACTTCCCAACTTCCTTTAGACATAGTGTCCTCTTTCCTGTAAGACACTCAGGTTCACTACCATGCTTTTATTTTATTTTTAATTTTTAAATTTTTATTTATTTATTTTTGACTGTGTTGGGTCTCCGTTGCTGCACACGGGCTTTCTCTAGTTGAGGTTAGTGGGGGCTACTCTTCATTGCGGTGGCTTCTCTTGTTGCGGAACATGGGCTCTAGGCATGTGGGGTTCAGTAATTGTGACACATGGGCTCAGTAGTTGTGGCTGAGTCACCACAATTACTTCAGTTGTGGCTGAAATAATAAGTTTAATTTATAAAATGATCTTTGAATTTGATCTCCTTCAAGTTAGCTGCCAATTAAATTTCTG
This sequence comes from Delphinus delphis, assembly GCF_949987515.2. Lineage (NCBI taxonomy): Eukaryota > Metazoa > Chordata > Mammalia > Artiodactyla > Delphinidae > Delphinus > Delphinus delphis. The sequence continues at coordinate 144,072,435 of NC_082685.1, read as the reverse complement.
ATATATAAGGCAGAAAGTTAATTTTCTTGTCCAGCAGTAACTAATCTCAGGGCCTTCTCACCACTATCTTCAATCTACAAAACTTGAGAAGTCTCACATTTACATGTCCACCTTCTAGAGGTGTGGGTGCAATGCCAAACCATGGTACTGAGTCCCTGCATATGATCTGTCCTTCACATATTCTGATGCCAGGAACAATTGTTTTGCAATTTCTTTGAATGAAATTAGATTTACCATTAACTATCCACAATCTCATTAAGTTACCTGTAGATCAGGAGCATCTAAGAGCAAGGTGCCACTAGGGTTAGAAGGACCTACTGTATAGCACAGGGAATGCTGCTCAATATTCTGTAATAACCTAAATGGGAAAAGAATTTGAAAAAGAATAGATACATGTAAATGTATAATTGAATCACTTTGCTGTACACCTGAAAATAACACCATTGTTAATTGACTATAAAATATAAAATTAAAAAAATAATATCACAGAAAAAAATAGAATAAGGCAATAGTAAAAAAATATTTTCTGAACACTGCATTTATATTCACAGTGAATGGAGATAAAATAAATTCAGCTTTATTTTTTAAAAAAAAGAAGTATGGTCAATGGCCAAGACCTAGAGGGAGACCAACTAACACTTAAAATGAAATCTATAGGTTTAGTCCTCTAGAACTATACACTAACCTAGACATTAAGATAATTGTGGTCTTGGACACCTCTGCAGAGTTGCTATACTTCTGTGGGGAATTTTACCAAAAGAGTTATAAATTTGACCAGAATTATATAAAAATTAATATAAATTATTAATTTTTAAACAATTAGATGTGAGGAAACAAATTCCTCTTTTTTTCCTCTATTGCTGAATTATATTTTCATCATCACTCAGTACATTTATTCCAGCGTAATAAATACTCTACAGTAAAGAAACATTGCAACTAGTAGGAAATGTATTTCTCTAATTTTTCTGTAATAAGGATAGGACTAGAAAGAAAGATTTTTATCACAATTTCCATGACATACCATCTCCAAGTTTACCACCCTAATGTCCAAACCTTAATTTTTACTCTTCTTTTCTTCCTCACTAATTTCTTCCCCTTTCTTTAGAATGACTAGACAAAAAGTCTTAGCTGAAAGCTAATATAAAAGAATTTCACTTTCCCATTATCTTCCTTAGGAATACTGTCATTATTTTTTCATTTGATTTAAGTTATGGGTTTTTTTTTCATGTAAACTTTCTGTGCTGTAAAAAAATAAATAAAAGAACTAGCTTGTCACAGACTATCTCTTCCCATAAAATCTCTCATTTCAGTATGCTGTATCAGAAAAATGGGCAAAATAAATAATTTGAATGAGTAAGGAGACATCTTGTCTACATTTCCAGTGATATAAAAGGAGACCAAAAAGAAGTCTGGACTTGGTTTATGCTCAGACAACCCTTTGCTTTGTAAACATTTTTGGATTGAGAAAAACTTAAGGATTTTGTGGCTTGCTTTTCTCATAAAACATTGAAGATCCCAAGTCAGTTCACCTTGCACCCTCTGTTGGGTTAGAGACTAGATAAACACTAGATAGCTTTTTTTTTTTTAAAGCTTATTAATGCCATTATGGTAAAAAACTAAAATTCCAAAATTTCCTTGTTATGAAGAAAAAGCAAGACCTCTTTAATGTTCACCAAGTTAAAAAATCTGACTATCAAAAAATAGTCCATTTTTCTGTTTTTTGAACACATTCTTTCGAGAGGAATCTTTGCCTACATATCAGTTAAGTATCGGTTTCCCATGAAGCAAAAATTCCAAGAAGAATAATTAATGTGTCTTAGAGCAGTCTGACTGGCTATAAATCTTAGCTGGAGGCAGAGTGGAATAGCAGAAAAATAAGAACTTTGGAGCTGTAAGGCTCAATTCAATTTCCAATTACACTACTTAGTAGTTATGTGACCTTGGATAAGTTACTGACACTCCTAGACCCTCAATTTTTCAACAGAAAGAAATTGAACACTAAAATGTACCTCTCTAGATCTTTTTAGTGGTGAAAGATAACATATGTACATTGTTTAATATAATGTGAAAATCTGTTATGGGCTGAATTGTATCCTCCCAAAATTCATATGTTGAAGCCCAAGCCCCCCACAGCCTCAGAATGTGACTGCATCAGAGATAAGGCCTCTAAAGGGGTAACTAAGGTAAAATGAGGTCATATGTGTGAGACCTAAACCAATATGACTGGTGTCCATATAAGCAGAGGAGATTAGGGCACAGTTATGGGTGCACACAGAGGAAAGACCACGTGAGGACACAGTGAGAAGGTTGCCATGTGCAAGCAAAGGAGAGAGGCCTCAGAAGAAACCAACCCGACAGACATCTCGATCTTGAGCTACTATCCTCCTGTGAGAAAATAAATTTCTGCCATTGAAGCCACCCAGGCTGTGATATTTTGTTAGGGCAGTCCTAGCAAACTCAGTCATAATTGTCTCTTGATGAATGAGAGTTGTTGTTGTTGGTTTTTCCATTGAGATGCCAGATGTAAGCATCTAAGCTGGGTAAACAGGACTGGCTCACAGTTGACTGTGGGCAGCCAGCCCTGAAGGAATGAAAGGGCATACAGAGCAAAGTAGGAACTCGTAAAATATCCCCAACCAGCATACAACAGTCCTAGAAATTCCTAGAAATTCAGTGAGGTTAAAGCACTGAAGAGTCCTTTTAGAGACAGCATCACTGTGTGTGTGTGTGTGTGTGTGTGTGTGTGTGTGTGTGTTTTCTCACACAGGTTTCCTCTGCAGAATTGAACAGCCACACGGACCATGAGTTTATAGTCCTATTCTGGCACCTTATTTTTTTATTTTTAAATTTTTTTTCCCGTTGCGGAGCACAGGCTCCGGACGCGCAGGCTCAGCAGCCATGGCTCACGGGCCCAGCCGCTCCGCGGCATGTGGGATCTTCCCGGACCGGGGCACGAACCAGCGTCCCCTGAATCGGCAGGCGGACTCTCAACCACTGCGCCACCAGGGAAGCCCTACAGTCCTATTCTGATGTTGAAGATTAAATGACGTCTCAGCTTGGGCTACCATTAAAACACTCATGAGGAAGAGAAGGATGAGTTTACAGAAGTTTAAGAAAGGAGTGGGGAAGTAAATTGAAAATGTGAAGGCATATGGAGACTAGCCATAAGGTAGTAGAGAAAAAGTAAATCCTAAATGCAGAAGGAATCATAGACTCAGAAAACTCAAAATATTTCATAAAAAGCCTGTTATCACCGTTCTCCATTTCTTCCCCATATTTAGCATACATCCCAATCAGTGCAATTTAAGATTATATCACCCTGGAGAATACTAGATAATGGCTCTCTCTTAATAACTCTTCATGAACTTGAACTATCCCTTGACTTGGTGAAAGCTAAAATGAAATAAATGAAGGAAAATACGATGAGGAAAAAATTAAAGCAAGTAAATCAAATGAATCCTACTAAAAGCAGACAACTTTTATTTGACTGCAAGTCCTCACTGCTGCCCATCAGTCAGTTTGGTTGGGTTCTTAAGAAATGGTTAAATCTGAAATTTTAAACTGGAAGAAAACTCAGAGATATCAATTTCCTCATTTTCAAAATATGGGGTTTTTCTGCCTAAATCTCATGTCCATTCCAGCCATGTTATTTTTGTGATTCTGTCACACAGTAACTTTCTTTAAATTTTTCTGCTTATCAGATGTTGGTGAAGATTGCAATGGCCAAATGAAAATAAAATTAAGTGATATGAAACTCATAATTATAAATTATCAAAAGGACACAGTGCTATATCAGATCATTTTCCAAATCATGAATTCAATGTGCTCCATTTGAATTTCATTTTTCATAAATCCAACCCAAAATTTAGGTGTGAAGTCATTTCTTGGACAATGACTTCTTTCAAGTTTAGTTCACCAAATCTGAGTTTCATTTAAAATGAACCTTTGTTGCCCATTTTATGACAGTTCCAACATATTCACCAACACCACTTTCTTCATCTGGTACAGACTGTGGAACCAAGGATGCCATGAGACAAACAGCTGTGATCCTCCTGACAGAAAAAACTTCCAGTCCAGTAAAATATTTAAGACGTTATTCTGTAAACTGGTGATAAAAATAAATTCTCAGCCATAGCACAGACATGATTGCAAAATGCCTGTAATCAAATATGTCTCAAACACAATAGCTTGCTTAAATTTTTTTTTAAATGCTTCAGATCTTAGAGTTAGCAAAATGAAAACAACAAAATAAATACATGAACCCACAAAAGTCAATGAGGAGTAAACCTACAGTTTTCCTTGGGTTTTGTTGGAAATGAGGATAGGAGAGTTCGTGACCTTAAATTATTGCTTAAGATGACTTCATAGCACCAAAGATGATGACCCATTTCAATCAAGCTTAGTTTGCAAGTTTCTTGAGAGCAATTGCCATTTCTTCTTCATCTTTGTCTCTTCAATGGCATCTCGCATAATACATAACAGACATTTATATACATTAGTTGAGTTCCTCTTGTGAACTGGGACAGGTTAGAAGCATTAAAAATTTACCTAGCTAGAGCTTCCCTGGTGGTGCAGTGGTTGAGAGTCCGCCTGCCGATGCAGGGACACGGGTTCGTGCCCCGGTCCGGGAAGATCCCACATGCCGCGGAGCGGCTGGGCCCGTGAGCCATGGCCGCTGAGCCTGCGCGTCCGGAGCCTGTGCTCCGCAACGGGAGAGGCCACAACGGTGAGAGGCCCGCATACCGAAAAAAAAAAAAATTTACTTAGCTAGAGCTAATTTATAAAGGATAATTTTCTTGAGGAGCTCTTGCCTTATACTGGCTTGGAATGGAAACACCAGTAGAATAGAATGAATGAAAAGTGGACCTGACAAAAAAGATCAATGTAATTCAAAAAGCATTAAAACTTAATATTTTGAGCTGTCTTTTCTGATATGAAATATGTTGTGAGGTGTAAAACAGTTTAGGTAAACTACAAGAGTTAAATAAATACAGTTGTGAAACCCATTTGGTTTGTTATTACACATTTGCATATGAGGTTATCCAATCATAAGTAATATATCCATGAACAGGGACGTAGGAAAGCTTAAGTGAAAGGGGAATTACCTATGTCCTTTTTATGAATGGGTTGCTCAGCCCTGGTGCTAGTTGAATGTTCAGCTTTTAAGGCTACAGTTTACTAGTCCAGTTTTAGGAAGGAGGGATGCAGGGGGAGTCAAGCCTTTCAAAGATACCATAGGCCAGGTGTAGATTGAGTTATGATTGGTTTCTCGCTACTGCAACCTCAGCGTGACATATTAATTTGAAAGATGATATTGTTCCTTATTACCATTCTGCATGAAAGGAAAAGATTCAGCAAAACAGATGAAAATTATTTTCCAGGTCCCCTGGGGTTTTCCAATCTCTGTCATTGAAGGGAAACCTACATATTTTACTCCTCCGAACTGTTTAGTAATCACAACATTCACAACATGCGGGTTATATGCTCTGCTTTCATAACAATGCCCCTGGGTGATTGAAATCGACAGTCTAGTTGGAAAAAAAAAAAACCTTGTCATTTAATCCATCAAACCAGAATAAGGATTCATTTGTTTGAATAATCCAAGTATGACATTTAAATCAGGTACATTATGCACAATTTTCCCTCCCTGCTGAGGGGCACGTGCACTTGGAGGAACAGACGGGTCTTGCTCCTCCCTGATAAGGTCAGAGAAGCTAGGCTAGAATATAGTGATGCTTAAAGCTCATTGGTTTTGCCTCGGGAGCACAAGGCTGTTACCATGACTACAGAGCTACAGTTGCTACAGCATCCACAGGCTCAACTGATGCCAAGGCTTCTGGGTGGCCCAGCAACAAAAGCTATTACTTTGTACTGTTTTCAAGAAGTCTTTGAGTAGTAGCACAATGCCAGAGTAATTCCAGGTAAACATGGTTTCCTATACTTTTCCATGTAGCCATAAGGCTATTCTTCAAAGTGGGAGTAAATGATTAGAAACAAATCCATTTCTTCCAATGAGTCCATTAGGGAAATACACTGAAGGGAGTTGAAAGGAGAAAAATGTGCACAACCAGTATTAAAGTACTGCTTTACTTTCCATTTTCTAAATATAGATTTAAAATTTATGGAGAATTTTAAAATAACCTCACAAATCTATAAATCGTTTACATTGGCAAACAACAGCAGGCAACTCACTGTTCAGTAAGAAGGATCAGCAGTGTTGCAAAGTAGGAAAAGAGAGAATCAAAGAATATACCAGAAGGGGCAAAACTCATCCACAGTCTCGCCTCTAGTGTAGCTAGCTGTGTCAATTCTTTGTTATTTTGTTCCAGCTTTATTGAGGTATGATTGACAAATCATCATTGAATATATTTACGGTGTACAATGTGATGTTTTGATATATGTATACCTTGTGAAATCATGCCTCCAATCAAGCTAATTAACCTTTGTGTGTGAGTGTATGTGTGTGTGGTGAGAACACTTAAGGTCTACTCTCTTAGCAAAATTCAAGTGTACAAAACATTATTATTAACTAGAGTCACCATGCTGTAACGACATCTCCCAAATTTATTAATCTTATAACTGAAAGTTATTTTATTCCTGGACACCTTTCCTGATACTCATACCAGATTGCTTCCCTATGTTATATACTCCTAGAGTACTCTGTTCTTCTTCATAGAACTTGACATACTTGTAGCAAAAGTCAGTCTTTCGGTCCAGACTCTACAAAGCGCAAGTCTGTTATAGCTCCATCACCCAATGCAATGTCCATAGCAGTGCCCAATGAATACATGTTAACTGGCTTAAAAGAAAATGTGAAGCTTGTTTGGGAAGGGACTAGTTGTTCAGTTTGCATCAAGTACAGGGCTCATGAGGTGAAGTAATGGGAGGTAAGTTTGGGGTTATGTTTTCTAGATTTTTCCAAGCAAGACTGAGGCATTTACATATGACTCAGTAGACAAGGGTAGTCAGTGTAGACTCTGAACTGAGGTGTGACAAGGTCAATGTGGAGCATATTCCCACTGCTTCCTGTTTGGAACTGAGGGCAGCCCGGCCCAGCATGCCTTGTTCCACTGTCTTGTCTCTATTACAATGTCAGCTCTCCAGAGTCACGGCCATTGGAGCTTATAAACGCAGACTTGCTTATAACGTTTCAGATCCAGTGTTCCTCCATAATGTGATTTATGAATTTAGTCAATGTTACCTGATAACACAGAGTTTTGAAATTTTGGGTTCTTCCAATGCCACCACGGTTTTACTGCCAACTTGCTCTGGAACAAGAAAGACCAATTGAAAAATAACTCCAGGAAATGCCCTAAAAAATATGCAGCCCCATTTGGGCACAGGTCTGATTTTGCATGGGGAACAAAGGCAGAGCTAAATCAATAGCAATATAATTTTTTCCTGTTCTCTACTTAAAGAAAAAAAATCAGCATCATCTTACAAAAGTCAGCTGATCTGAGCAGAATCAGATGACAGCATAAATGAGATATGAAAGCAGACAGAGGAAGGCTATACTTCTCAGTTTGTGGCCGATTTCCCCCCTTTTTCTTCCTTGAAGCAAATAGTTTATTGGCAATTGTCTGGCCTCGAAACATATCTTTCCTTATAGAATCTCGTCCCCTGTGGGACTGAGTCAGTGATCGTCCACTCGTCCTCAACAAGCACAGCCCCTGACACTTCTTTTCTGGGCATTGTCTGGTCTTCATTGTCTGTTAAGTACCTGGTTCTCTGCCATAAGCACTCAATAAGCAATAAGTAATGAGAACAATTGATACTATTTTAGGGAGTTTTGTGAAACAAGATAAAATACATACTAAGTGTTAGCTAAATGTACCAGGAAGACTACAATCTAATTTAGGGTAACCATGGGGCATTTTAGTTAAGGTACGAGCTTTGGAATCTGAACAGAAATCCTGGCTCTGTCACCTAGTTGTGTGACCTTAGGCAAGCTATTACTGAATGATCTACTCAATGTTATGACATAGAAGCACTGACTATGTGCCATCTACTTCACCCTGAAGTAAGTCCCATTATTATCCCCATTTTTCATACGGGAAACTGAGGGAGAGAACTTGCCCAAATTCTTAGATCCAGTACGTGGTGTAGTGAGGATTCTAACTCCAGCAGTCTGGTTTCTAGACCTTGCTCTCTGCTATAGTCTCTAAGCCTTAGTTTCTTCTCTAAAACAGTTAAAATGATACCTACCTTAAAAGACTGTTAAATTTAAGTAAGAAAATATATGTAAAATTATCAGCACATAGTAGCTTCTCATTAAATGCTGGCTATTATAATTAATAATTCATGAGATTTATGCCTTTAAAGATTATTAACTGCATACTCAATGACCAGTTATCCATGTGAGTATTACATTTTTTTTTCTTTTCTGAGTTATTCGTGGTATAATCTTAGTCTTACATTGGATTTCTTCTTGTAATGAGTATAAGTCTGGAGCATGCCCCCTCCCTTGTTTTTTTTTTTTTTTTTTTTTTTCAGTACGCGGGCCTCTCACTGCTGTGGCCTCTCCCGCTGCGGAGCACAGGCTCCGGATGCGCAGGCTCAGCGGCCATGGCTCACGGGCCCAGCCGCTCCGCGGCATGTGGAATCCTCCTGGACTGGGGCACGAACCCGTGTCCCCTGCATCAGCAGGCGGACCCCCAACCACTGCGCCACCAGGGAAGCCCCCCCTCCCTTGTTTGATGAATGTTTAGGGAGTATTTGGCATTGGTACAGTGCAGTGTTATCCAAGGTACCAAGACTCAGCAGTGAATATTTACTTTTTTAACTATATCTTGAAGGTCCTTAAAGCAATGCTATATAGCTACGCTTGACAAGGAAATAGACATCAATGAAAAAGAGATTTTTTTAAATCAACAGTTTTGGAGTATTCTGAAATATGCAAAACTAAGCACGTTTCTTTTCCAACTACATACTTTTAAGCTCCATTTAACAGCTTTTTTATTGCTGTGTAGAACATGGAGTCTTTTAAACTCCTATCTGGAACTTCCAGTTCTTGTTGATTATAATTATTCTACCATTAACTGATTGAAGATCACTGAAGAAGGTAGAAAAAAAAATACATCAATTAGTTTGTGTGCTCCCCAACCCCCCACCATTCAGAATCTCTTAACATGCTACCCATCTGCCCCGGGTGCTGATTTTACTCGTCTTTGTTCATTTTCTCCTTCTGAAAAAGGGCTGGTGTAGTTTAGTTTGGATGTCAGCCTGCCTGTTTGTATTCTACCACAGGGTTATGCCACTCATTTATACTCATTGCTGTTTTTTTTTTTTTTTTTTTTTTTTGCAGTACGCGGGCCTCTCACTGTTGTGGCCCCTCCCGTTGCGGAGCACAGGCTCCGGACGCGCAGGCTCAGCGGCCATGGCTCACGGGCCCAGCCGCTCCGCGGCATGTGGGATCTTCCCGGACCGGGGCACGAACCCTTGTCCCCTGCACTGGCAGGCGGACTCTCAACCACTGTGCCACCAGGAAAGCCTTCATTGCTGGTTTTATATCCTTCCTTTCACTTTTAAAAAATGTAAATCATTTCTTTATTCAAATAGATATATTTAAAGCCCATAGGTGAAAGACTCTGGGCTAAGTACTAGAGATATGAGTATCAAACATAGAGGAACACGAACATTTAAAGAATACTGGGGAAAAGAGGACTACAAGTAGGAAAACCAGAGGGCTGGGAGGAAATCCAGATACAGTATGTATCCATGATACATTACAGTATCATTAAAGTCAAAGGAAAAGGTGGTTATTGGCTTAGGACACACGGTTCAATTTTGATCTGAGGATCAGCAGAGTTTATTTTTATTGCAAATATTTGCTGTTTCTGGTCAGGGGGTAGGGCTGAATATTGGGGCTTGGTTCAGCCAGAGGGTCACTGAGGGAGAAAAAGAAGCTAACAAGTCTTTTAGAAGTTGCTCACGGTTACTATGACAACACTGGAAAAATGAAAGGTCTCAAACATATGGCTGGTACACAAGGTATTTATTTGATTTTGACCTGCTTGGGAGGCTAAAGTCCAAAGCCCCTGGAAAACAGACTGAAATCTTACGCAAACTCATGAAACTGACCTCTGTGAGAGGATGCTTGAACTAAGTCACCTGCAGAATTTCAAGGCAAAAGAGTCAAAGACCACCAGGCTGTCAATGGACGTCCTGGAGGCCAGTACCCTAGGAATACTGATGAACTAGTACACTGAAGCTGACCAAAACTGTGACCCAGCCCTGACCCAGCTTAATCCCCAATTGGATTATGGTGATGTATGATCTACTTTCTCTGCTTATCAAAGGAAAGATTAAACTGCATCTGTGGCAAGAGAATATCAACTGGCAACTATAGTTCTTTTGTACTCAATAAATTTAAAATACTTGACATGAGATAAGGCAAAACCATTTGGTTAATAACAAATAAAAAAAAATAGACAATGGGAACCTACCCAAAGGTGATTCAGAACTTGAGGTTAGCAGACATGACCTTGAAAATAACTATGATTCATATGTTTAAAAATAACAGAGAAAAAGATGAAGAAAATATATGAAAAGATAAAAGATTTCACAGAACTAAAATCTGTGAGAGAGAACCAAATGCACATTCTAGAACTAAAAAATACAAGATCTTAAATTAAGCATTTAGTGAATGCATTTGATAGTAGGTGGGATACTCTGGAAGACTGCTAAGCTGGATAATAGATAAATAGAAAATATGCAATGAAATACACAGAGAGAAAAAATATGAAGAAGAAAAATGAACAAAAATGTAATAATCATGTGGAACATGCTGATAAAATTCTAAATTTTTTTAAATTTTTAAAAAATTCTAAATTCTTTTTTCTTTCTTTTTTTTTTTATATTGATTCCTTTTATTTGCAATGTACAAAGCTGTAACCATGCTTATTACTGAGGAGGTGAAGGTAACAATAGTTCAGATTCCACACTGCACACATCTGAATGGCATTTGGAATAAACAGGGGCTTCTGAGAAATTGGGACAAGGGATTTTCCTTTTTGTTCCTGGAGTCAAAAGCAAAACTCACACTTCCTTACCTGTCCTCCCCTCTCCCCCCGGCCCGGGAGAAAGGGCTGCGGTCCTCATTTCCCTTTATGGGTCTGACCACATTTGGTGTGTCCTCTGCTCTACTCTGAACCAGGCCAAGTCTGCTGCCTGTGGCTGGGGAGGGAGCCGGCAAGGAGGAAGTGACTTGTCTACGACCATATGAAGTTCCTGAGCACCTCTCAGCTGCTGGTCTTCCAGCGTCCCTAAGCAATCTGGGGCCCAGTCGTGCTCACTCTCGAAGGGGTCAGAGCTCACCCCGGGACACTGGCTGGCACCCCATTCCAGCTCTGCTGCCTGCCTAGACACAGTGGGTCTCTGGGAAGAGGAGAGAGCTTGCCCTGTGCAGGCTTGAGCCATCCATAAAGTTGAGCCAGAGAAATTTTTTTCACGTGGAGACACTGGGTTCTAGTTTAAACCAAATGATGTGCGGTGACCTCTGGACATAATGAAATGACTCCTTTAGCTCTCACGAAGAGCTTTCTGATCAAGAGAGTGAGGAAAGCTAGCATTCTAAGAAAGTGGTGGCCCAGCAGGTCTTTCTGAGGTAGCCATGAAGAGTCACACAAACTGTAGCACCGAAATGGGACAGCAGATCTCAGCAGGGTGGGCTCACCCATGGGGCCTGAGGGTAGAGGTGACCAGTGTCTAGTAGTCTAGCCCAAACGAGACTCCAATATACACCTTGACAGATGGGCAAAAGGGCTTGGCCTTCCTTCTTCAGATCGTTCAGGTTTGTGAGGTGACCGTTGTGCAGGGCCGGGGAGGGCAAGGGGCAGAGTGGCAGGTGCCACCCTACACGCTTTTCATACACACCTGGCAGTGGCTGACCCTGGTGTGGAGCTGCCCGGCTTTCAGCGTCTCAGATACAGGCTCCTCCCCAAACTGCTCCCTCTCTTCCACTGTATAAATGTTATACAATTATCCAATTGTATAATTGGATTTAAAAAAGGAATAGATATAGACTAAAGGAGAAGAAATTTTTGAATGGATAATGGTAGAGAATTTCTCATAACAAATGGAAAACCTCAAACCAGAGACTCAAGAAGCTTAGAGAACCCCAGGTAGCAAAGATTCTAAAAATCATACCAGGCACATCATAGTCAAACTGGCTGAAAATCAGAGACCCGGAGAAAATCTTAAAGGTGACAGAAAAAAAAAGACACTTAACCTTCAGCTGACTTCCCATCAGAAGTGATAATAAGACAGAAGACTGTTGAATGACATATTTAAAGTGCTAAAAGAAAATAACTGCCGAGTTTGATTTCTGTACCCAAAGAAAACATCCTGGTAGTGACTTCCGAGTTATTCTGTCATCAACAGACTGTCTAAGCAAACAAAAACAGTAAGAGAAGTTCTCTAGGCAGAGGGAAAATGAGCCTAGATGAAAACAGTGGGAAGTGGCAAGAAAGAACATAAGAGTAAATATATATGTAAATATGTAGGTAAATATCAATGAAATTGATCATATAAAACAATACAGATCTTTTTTGACTTAAAATGAGGTTATTTTCCTATAAACCCATCATAAGTTGAAAATATGGTAACTCAAAGTACACTTACTACACCTACTGAACATCACAGCTTATCCTAGCCTACCTTAAACATGCTTAGAACACTTTCATTAGCCTATAGTTGGGCAAAGTCTTCTAACACAAAGCCCATTTGATATGAAAGTGTTGAATATCCCATGGAATTTATTGAATACTGTACTGAAAGTGAAAAACAGAATGGCTGTATGTATATTCGTTCTTTCCCCTCGTGGTTGCATGGCAGACCAGGAGCTGAGGCTCGCTGCCCAGCATCACAAGATTATCATACAGCATGTTGCTAGCCCAGGAAAAGATCAAAATTTAGAATCTGAAGTATGGTTTCTACTGAATGCATATGGCCTTTGGACCATTGTAAAGTCAAAAAATCATAAGTGGAACCACTGTAAGTCAGGGGTAGTCTGTATTATAATATGTCATGGAGTTAAAATATCTATTGCACTAAAATGCATGAAAATAATAATGCAAAAGGCAAAAAGATGGTAAGTAGATTTAAAGTATTCTATGGTTGTAGCCTTGTGAGGAAAGTGGTAAAAGTAGTACTTTGTATTATTGTCAGGAATACATGAGTCAACTCTGAATTGATGTTTCCTAAAGCCCGGGTAATAACTGATGATACCTAGTGTTAACTTCCTTGATATTACAAATCCATTACCTCATCACCACCTTCTTGCAAGGAATCTTCCACTTCCATATCCTCAATAAATTTTCCTTGACCAAAATCAGGACCAGAGTAGACCTTAATCTCATTATTTCCTCTACCTTTGAGTATTTAACTTTCAGCAAGTCAAGAATTTGTTGGTTCAAACAAGGTTGCCAACTTGTGTCTAGACATGCACGCATCATCTTCTTAATAGTTTGTCTCTGTAATGTGCACCATTTATATCTTTTTTCTGGCCAGCCACTTTGCAGCTATGTCCTTTTATTCTTACCTTGGTGTGCTGTGTTTCCTCTCCACTTTGCAGATCTAAGGAGCAAGCATATTTTACTTATGTCTATTCTTTCTCTCTTTCAATTCAATCTGCTTCTTTTGAACAAGGAATAAGTACCTTTTCCAGGACATGTTATCATCCCAGTCTATCAGGTCAATGAGTAGTTATGAGCCTCTGTTTATATTTATTTGTTGATATTTATATTTTATTTTATGTATTATCTATACTTTGTTTATGGACCAATCATCTTGTTCTTATCCATCTTTCCATATGTTTTCTCCTATAGATTTCAATCTGTTTCTTTCTTCTAGTTGTAATGTAGGTAATATACGGACTCTGGGGCTAGACTGCCTTGCTTCAAAATCTCAGCTCCAGTAACTACTGGGCAACTGTAGATGTTTTTCTTAAACTTTCTTAACATCTCTGATAAGAACCGTCATCTATAAAGGGACCATGAGGATAATAGTAGTATTCACCATTACTTGGGATTTGGGGGGTTTTGTTGGAATTAGTATAAATGGGGCTCAAACATTGTGCTGGACAAACTCACTAAGTGCTAGCTATTATTCTCATGGTTCCTTATTTGTTATTTCTTCTTTTTCACGTACTAGTTTATGGTTTTATGCAATGATTTTTCTTTATTCCCTTCACACTTAAGTTTAGGAGTATTTCCAATCTTTGGCTAATTTTAACAACAACAAAAAATCTTTCTTGTATTGGTCTAAACATTCCTTTCTTCACACATGCCTTCCACTGGTTGCTCTAGTTTTCCCCATCAAGACTTCAGAAGACAGAGCTGTTTCATTTTTCACGTCAGCCCTTCTGAAGACAACCGTTTTATCCCCTGTGAGTGGTCTCATATGTAAACTAAATGTTTTCATTTCACCTCTCCATTTCTCCAAGAAACATTCCACCTCTGTTCTGTCATTTTCTTTGCTAGCAGGAAAGGTGAATTGTATCTTCCATGCTGATCACCTCAGGACAATACTTACTGCCCAAATGCACATACTGTATTTCACAGTTGAATGCAAAAGACGTCCAATGTCCTTGTGTTCTGGATTTTAGAAATTGCCATTTTCTTAGATTAAGAGGTTCTCACCCCTGAGGTATACAAGTAGCCTAGCCCCGAAAAGCTAAAAATTAAACTACATATTGCCTGTATTTCAGTAGGTGATGGGAAGAATAATAGAAGGTCTGAAGCTGTGATTTGCGCTGGCTAGCCAAGGATTTGCCTACACCCCACCAGGTAGTATAGTCAGCAGGAGTAGGGTCTGTAAAGGAAAGACAGGGGTGAAGAAGGGGTAAGCTGGAAAGGAGGATATAGTGGGGACCAAACAAGGAGAAAGAAACTGGAATGAGGCCAAGCACAGGAGACAAGTGCTATCTTCTCATATCAGCCAGGATCTAGCCTCAGTACACACAGCTACACTGAAATCACAATGTGAGTGACTGATTCATTTAGTGAACACTTCAAAAACTATGATTTAAATATGAGGGGTTTAGTTTGGTAAATTGAAAAGATTCTAACAAAACACTTCTACCTCTCAATGTTTAATATGTCTGGAGGGTTTTGATACTTTTTTATGTTCCTCACCAACACAGTTTCTCAGAAGAGCCCTTGGATGTTAAGGAGGTCTTCCTATGTGACTCTTGAGAATATTCCTTTTGCTTTTCTTTCTTTTTTTCTTTCTGAGAAACAGAAAGTTACATACTTTCTCTGGAATAAACGAATCAGAATGGCAAAGGGTTCTTGTTTTCAGTTCACAACTTCAACCCCCAGGGAAAGCAGACACCTCCAAGACTCTATCCTCCACTGTACAAAGCCAGTCCATTTAGCCAACACTCAGCTATTTCCTTCTGGTCCTGGGCAGTAAGATACTCCTTCAGTTTAATCAAAGTTACTGTGCTTAGAGGCAAACTAAGTCTTGTTTTGATGCACAAGGTAAGACTGACTTAACCAATTTTCCTCTGTCAACTCACCAACTTTTAGCTGCAAAATTAGATAACTTCTAAACCATTATTATATAAAGCAAAAGTATTTCTACACACACACACACGCACACACATACACACAATATCATTTTGTAAGCTAGGAAAGAGCTAAATGTTCTTTAATCTTTAATATCCACCTGTGGTGGGGATTCAAGGAGACGCTTATTCATATTCTTTATTTAAAATGTTGTTTGAATGTGCAGTTAGTTGGGGAGAGGGCACAGAGTAGTCATCCGATTCTCAGAGAGGTATTTGAAACTATTAGACAGGATGAGCCAGGAATGCTGCAGTAACGGATGAAACCTGGGATATCAAGGAGTTAGCATACCAATGTTTATTTCTCGCTCTTGAGAAATGCAGTTTGATTAAGCGGAGGGGAGGGGTAGAGGGCTCTGTTTCTCACACAGTCACTCTGGGATCCAGGCTAATAGAAACTCCACCATCTTATAGCTGCATGAATAGATCCTGGCCTTCTTGGTTACTATGGCAGGGAAAAGATAGCATGGAGATCTTATTCCTGCTCTTCTGTGTTTCTTCCCAGAAGTGACACATGTCACTTCCACTTATTTTAGTCCATTGGCAACAGCCAGTTATATGGTCCCACCTAACTATAACAGGGCTGGGGAGTGTAATTTTTTGTACATCTGTAAAGAAAGGAGAACTAGATACTGATTTTGCAAGAGAAGTTTCTACTATAGACCCTAAAGACACCTGGATTATACTAGAGGCTTATCAAATAGTTTTATCAAAAATTAATGCCTTCATTTAGTAGCTGAGAGTCTGAAGGACAAGAGGCAATGCTACCTACATATGACTGATATATAAACATGTAATGGATCTGGAACTTAATTGTGGAGCTTTTGGAGTTTTGTTTTCTAGTAATATTTGTACCTGAGAACTGAGAAACATTTAAGTACAGGGTAGGAAACATTATTAATGATGTCTTTGGTAATATAATTCCATTTAGGAAGACATAAATGCCTTCAACAATTTACAGCATTTTAGTATTAAAAAATTCGAATCTTTTCAGACATAAAAGTGTTAAATTATTTGAATCTTTGAGTCACAGTAGAAATAGATTGCTGGCATATGGAGCTGTTTCAAAATTACACTTGTATCATTTTGGAATTAAAGCAGAGTTGAGTGCAGGAGGAGAAGGGATTTTCAGGTCCACACATCAGGGCATTTAGCTTAGTTTTGCCAGGTTCATTCTTCACACAAGCACCAGAGTTACCTGTCTCACCAGGTCCCTGAACTGCTCAAAACCTTCCAGCTCCCCATCAGGTTCAGTGTAAACTCCCTGGCATGCATTGCAGAGTGCTAGATCACTGAGCCGTGCCTACTTCTTCCATTTAAAGCTCTACCATCACCTGTCTCTTACTCCATTCTCTTGGAATCCCAAACTTCTTCACACAGGCTGTGATCTGTTGGCTTTGGGTACTTTATATGTATTCACTATGGAGGAAAATAATTAACAGAAGTAATGAGTATTCTGATTACAATCCTGTTGTCAAAATAAACTTTAACTGAAATATGTTTCCTTATTTTAAGTAGAAGGAAGGAAGCAAAGGAGGGAGGAAGCAAGGAGGAAAAAGAGAAAGGGAGAAAGGCAAATTCAGGCTTGAATTTTCACAGATACATTTGGATTTCACATTCCATTTTTTAAAAGCAGGAATGTAGACTTATTAGATACAATAGGCAAAGCTCTGGGTCTTTTGTAAGTTTTTTAAAGTTTCAAATGTTAAACATTATAATAGTAACAAATGAAATCCAAAAGTATATTAATAATAATATAGTAATATTATTATGTATAGTAACATTATACTAATAATATAATTAGTAACAATTTAATAATCCTCCCTCGACTACCTCCATTTCCATTTCTTTAGGAAATCAGTAAAAATATCTGCTATTCTGTTATTCTCCACCTGTTTCTATGTTCATGTTACCAAAATATGCAAATGTATCAATAAGGACTTTATTTTTACAAGTGATGGAAAACCCAATCCCAAATTTCTTTTCTTTTTTTTTTTTTTTGGTTAGTTGGATGGAGTCAATTTGCTAGAAACATTTGTTTAAATATAGTAAATTATCCTTTTCCAGTCCCCTTGGCATTTTCCTTTTCATATATTAAGTTTCATTTATATACTTGGATCTGTTTCTGGAGTATTTTAGTCTATTCCACTCATACTTTTCTTGTACTGATGCCATACTATTTTGATCGCAGTAGTTTTGTGGTAAGTACAAATAAATGTATAGTAAGGCAGTTTCCCCTAATTATTCTTTCTAAAAAATTTCTGGGCTGTTTTTGGACATTCTTCTATATGAATTTAAAATTAATTTTGTCATTAAATCCCTCCAAATACACACACACACACATACACACACACACACACACACACACACACAAACCCAATAGCCTTAAGAGTTTAGCTGTTTCTAGTGTAGTTGTATCTTACTGTTTTTAAACTGCATCTCTCTGATGACTAATTATGTTGAACATCTTTTCATGTGCTTATTGGCCATTAATATATATTCTTTTCTGAAGTTTTAGTTCCAGTTTTGTAAATTTTTTATTGGGTTGTTTGTCTTCTTATAGAGTTGTAAGAATTCTGTGTATTCTGAATGCAGTTCATCTCTCAAATATATGTATAATGAATTGCGGCTTGCAATTTCATTTTCTTAATGGTGTTTTGGAAGAGCAGTACTTTTAAGTTGTAATGCAATCCAACTTGTCACTTTTTCTTTTATGATGAATCATTTTTGTGTTTTGTCTAATAATTTTTTGCTGACCTAGGATTATGAAATTTTCCTCCTGTTTATTTTCTAGAAGTTTTATAGCTTTAGTTTGTATTTTAGGCTATGATCCTCTTTGAATTATTTTTGTGTATTATGTGAGGTAAATTCTGGGGTAACAAATTTCTGTCTGGCTTTGTGCCTGAGCCCCAGTTTGAAAATTTGCCTAGTATTGTCAGGCCCTCTAGAACTGGCACCCACCTTACTTTGGTCCATACATTCACATCCCTCTCCCACCTGGGAAGCAGATTTCTAGAGATGAATTCCTCCCCAGCCCCATTCTTCTCACATATTTCCTGGGGCTGATTGTTCATCTGCAGAAGGTGCCTGCTGCTTGATTCCTCTGTGCACACTCTATCTCCTTCCTCTCGGCAGACCCTGACGCTGCACGTTACAAGTTTCTGCTGCTAATTGCAATACCGCACAAGCTCTATTATCCATTGTCCTTTTCTCCAGCCGCGCTAAATATCCCCAAAACACCTCCACATGGTCTTTCCATCTAAAGCCTTCTCTGCCTCAGACTAGACATGCAATTCCAAGTGTGGCATCTTTCATTCTATGCCCTTTTGGCAATTTAAATACCACCATGGCCAGCCATGGCCAGAGTTGTAACACTAGTTCTTTATGCATGTATATGATTGCCACTTCTCCTGGGAGGCAGTATCTTACCTATTTCTATATACCTCTGATCTCCCCTGTTTTGGTTAATTTTATGTATCAACTTGACTGGATCACAAGGTGCCCTGATATTTGGCTAAACATCACTTCAAGGATGTGTCTGTAAGGGTGTTTCTGGATGAGATGAGCATTTAAATCCATAAATTGAGTAAAGCAGATTGCCCTCCCGATGTGGGTAGGCATTATCCAATCTCTTGAGGGTCTGCATAGAACAGAAAGGGGAAGGAAGGGATACTTCTCTCTCTCTCTCTTTCTCTCTCTCTGCTTGACTATTTGAGCTGGGACACTGGTCTTCTCTTGCCTTTGGACTAAGACTTACACTAACATCAGCACTCTTGGTTCAAAAGCAAGAATGTACTCCCACCATTATAACACATTCATGCATGCGTTGCCCCAGGAGCTATTTCTATTCTTTCTATTGCCTCCTTCTTTCTCTACTGCCCCAAAACAATGGAAAAACAAACATTTTGGAAAAAAATATGAATTTTCAAATAAACCTAAGTTTTATAGAGAATTTTTTTAAGACATCAAATGTTTGACAGAGTCCTCCTGCAATAAACATGAATGGTATAAAGAATAAAGTCTGTGAGACTTTATTGTATGTCCAAATTGAGGTAAATATGCAGTTGCTCACAGGCCGATTTGGTTTGAGTACCATCTATTTTCTTTAAGATAGTAGTTTTATGGGCCTGTGTTGAGACTGTCTGGTCAATTCAGAAATTTAAGAGCAGCTCAGACTTTGCTCTTTTTGACCAGGGCAAGACAACCTGCAATTCTTTGTTCTCAAAGGGCAGTACATTGCATTGTGTTCGTTACCCCAAAGCTGGCTTGCAGAGGTTATCAAGAAATACATTTTACAAGAAAATTTCTAAGCCCTTCAACTATATAAATTACCTAGACACTTGCTCTCTACTTAGGAAAAGTACATATTTCCCCTCACAAATCAGATTGCCTTTTTCTTTTCCGATGCATTTGTTTATGTTTATTTGTTTAATTTTGGAATAGGTATCAAATTTATATAGGTCAAAAAATTTAGAATATCCATAGAATGAAATAACAGTCTTCAATCTCAGTCTTCCATCCTCCTAGTTCCCCACCACTCCCACCAATGATGAAATAGGCAAGGGCTATTGTTAGTTTCTTGCATGTCCTTCTGGAGGCTTTGTATGCATAAACAAATGAATGTGAATTTCTTTTAAAGAAAAAAGGGAGCTGGACTAAGGAGGACCACCAGTGCCTATTAGCCCAGAGCTTTCTCTGTTTTAGCACTGAAAGTGCTATGTCTTGGGAAACTTCTTAGCCCTTGGCAAACCAGGATGGTTGACTACTCCAGACCTTTTACACATTATCTGGCCCCAATATATTTTAGAGATGTGTTCATATCAGTAGCAAGATCTTCCTTATTCTTCCTCATTCTTTTCATGGCTGCATAATTTTGTGAATGCACCAGTATATATTTTAGTACCCCCCTGTTGATGGATCCTTGAGTTTTTGTTGTTGTTTTTGGTAATCTTTTACTATAATGAGTTGTGATGGAATACTGCAATGAGTAAGCCTGCTCATAAATGTACAAACGTATTCTCAGAAGTAGAACTGCCGGGTAAAAGGGAATATGCATTTGTGATTTTGATAGATATTACCAAATTACCATCTACAAGTGTTGTGCCACAGAAGTGCATGAGAATGCATCTTTCCTTACGGTCTTGCCAAGAAATACCATTCCTCTTATCAAGTTAGCAAAAATTTACAAGCTTGACATACCTATAGAGTTTGAATCTTCATTTCTTCTTTTCAAATAGGTGAGGTTGAGCTTTTGTTGACAGAGAACTTTTTGTGATTTCTTTTTCTGAGAACTCTTTATATCTTCTACCCATCTTTATTTTCTATTGAGTTTTTTCCTTATGGAAAATATATTATACAGGGGACTTCACTGGTGGTCCAGTGGTTAAGACTCCATGCTTCCACCGTAGGGGGCACAGGTTCAATCCCGGGTCAGGGAACTTAGATCCTGCATGCTGCACAGCGAGGCCAAAAAAAGAAAAAAAGAAAGAAAGAAAATATATTACATGTATTAAGACATATTACATGTATTAAGACAATATACCCTTCTTGTTGTGAGATTCAAATCATAAAGGAAAGTTTGACTATATAAAAGTTTTAACTGCATTAAAAGAATAATCAAAGTCAAAACATAAATGAGAAAAAGAAAACACAAACTTTTCTTTATGACATATAGGCTTTGAATCATAGAAAGGCTATCCTTACTTCAAAATTATAAAGAAACTTTCTCATTTTTAAATTTAGTATTCTATGGCTTTTAAAAAAAATTACATCTCTGATTTTGGCATTATTCTCATGAATGGTGGGGATATAGTCCTAACAATTATTTTTCTCGTGCGGCTACCTAGTTGTCTCAGCACCATTTATTGAATCATCTGTCTTTTCCTTACTGATTTGAAATATTTCCTAATTATATACGAAATTTCTAGACCTGTTTGGGTCTTTTCTTGAAGTAATTTTCTGTTCCATTGTCCTACCTATCTATTTATGCACTGATATTGTATCGTTTTAATTATCGAGGCTCTATAATATACTCTTATATTTGGTAAGGCTATTCTCATCATTACTGTTTTGTTTTCACAGAGTTTTAATGGCTATTATTGGATCTTTATTTTTTATAAAAACCTTAAACACAGATAGATACATTTAAAAAATTGTTAGTGTACTTATTAAGATTTTACTACATTTATACCTTAACATAGGGAGAACTGACATGTTTATGATGCTGAATCATTTTATCTTTAAGTTATGCAATTTTAAGTCTTTTGGGATGAATTTGCCTCTCACTGTTGTGGCCTCTCCCGTTGCGGCGGAGTACAGGCTCCGGACACGCAGGCTCAGCGGCCATGGCTCACAGGCCCAGCCGCTCCGCGGCATGTGGGATCTTCCCAGACCGGGGCACAAACCCGTGTCCCCTGCATCGGCAGGCAGACTCTCAACCACTGCGCCACCAGGGAAGCCCTTGGGATGAATTTTTAAAGTTCTCTTTATATGCGTCTTGCACATAAATTTTAAGCTCATTTCTAAGAATTTTACCTTGATTCTACTATAATTATTCTAATCTATTTTTAGTATTACATGTAAATATTATAATGTATTAATTATTCTATTATAATGATAAAATCAAGGTAAAATTATAATTTGTTTAGTATAATTATTTTATTATTAAAATAATTTAAAATATATTAAAATATATTTAATATATTAAATATATAAATTTATAATGCTATATATATCTTTCAATTGGTTATTGTTTACGTGTGTGAAAACAATTGATTTTGTACTCCCAAAACTTATGCAAAATCTTATTACCTAGATAGTCTTTAATTTTTTTTATAATTTTGGGTTTTCTAGGTATATAATAATACCAACTGCAATAGGGATACATTCATTTTCCCCTTTCCAAATTTTGTACCTCTGATTTCTTTCTGTTGCATAATTGCTTTGGCTCTTTACCTACAATAAGATGTTAAGTAATAATAGCAGTAGTGGAACTCTTTGTCTTGTTCCTGAATTTAGTATTTTCTCATTAATCATAATGCCGGGGTTGACATAGAGTAGTTTGTTATATAAACTATTCATCTATCCTTATTTTATTGTTTCTTTCTTATGTCTCAATAATCTTGTTGAATGTTGTCACATGCTTTTTTAGTTTGCTTGGAAATGATCACATCATTTGTATCCTGAAATATAATAATATATTACACCAATTAATTTCCTAACATGGAGACATTATGACATAACTGGGATTAAACTGTACTTGATCATAATGTATTATTCCTCTAAATTGCTGTGAGATTTTTATTTTCATAGTTGCTAATATTTTATTTAGAATTTTTGTTTTGTTTTCCCTGTATTATTATTGTATTATTAATATTACACATAGTAGCCTAGGTATCAGTAAAAAATTTTGGAAAATTTCCTTTTTATTCAATGTTTTGAGTCATTTAATAGCATGGTAATTCTTCAGGATTTGGTACAAACTCCCCAGGCCTGGTAGCTGTGAAGTTGTTTCTTTGAAAAAATTCTCTATTTTTTCCTACATAAAATTGACTTTTAAGATTGTGTATTTCATCCTGGATGAATTTTAAGTTATATTTTTTCTAGAAAATTATTTTTTTAATCCAAATTTTCAGTTTATTTGTATGAAATTGCACAAAGGCTTTCTTATGATTCTTTAAATTCCCTTTGTTATTTTTTATTTGGTAGTTATACTTTTTTCTCTTTTTCCCTAATGATTATTTTATTGAGTTTCTCAAAGAACCAGTGTTTGGGTATATTTTTTAGTTCTACTCTTTTATTACTCTCTAAATTTCTGCCTTCATTTTTAAAATCCTTTATACTTTTTTACAATGTACTTTATTGTGCTTTTTTCAGCATACTAGTCACAAGTTAATAAGTTCTTTTAAAAATTTCTTCTTTTATTGACTTAAGTGTTTAAGACTCTGTATTTTTCTCTTGGTATCAATTTTCTTGCTTTCTGTAAATTTGATTGTTCTCTAAAAATTCTGTAATTTTAATGTGTGCTTCCTCTGTTACCAATGACTGATGAGATAAAGATTTTATGTTTCCAGTTTGAAGACCATTTTTGCAAGAGGTTTAAACAGGCACCTTACACCTCGGGAAACACAAATAGTCAATGTAAATATGAAAAGTCATAAGGGTATTGTGAATTAACACAAGGAAATGCCATCATATATCTATCAGTATGACTAGTATTAAATTAAAATGACTGAAACAACCATGGTTATGGAGCAGTGCAAACTCTCAGGTGTGATTGGTGGAAGTATAATCTGGTGCAATCATATTAGAAAGGAGTTTGACAATATCTACTAACATTAAACATATACATACGCAATGGCCTGGCAGTTCCACTTGTAGTTATACACACCAGAAATAGGCACCAGCCATGGATGAGAATATTCATAGGTATTATTAATATTACACATAATAGTCCAAAATAAAATGCAACAAAAATGTCCACCACAATGAAATGAATAAACTATTCATTGAATAGTATACAGCACTAAAAGTGAATGAACTACAGCTATATGTTAAACATAGATAAATCTCACAAACATAACATTGTCCAAAAGAAGCTGTATGATTCCAATTATGCAAGCTTCAGTAACAGTGAGTATTAAACTATTGTGTTTAAGGAATATTCTAAGATGGTAAAAGCAAGGAAGTGATTGCCATATAAGTTGGAATATTAGTTATATTTAAGAAGAACAAGAGGGTTGCAGTTAGGAACAAACATGCAGAGAGCATCTGAAATGCCAGCAATGTTCTATGTGTTGATGAGGCTTATGGGTCCATGGGTAGTTTTTTTTTTATAATAATTGTTCTATGCATTTTTGGTATATGTGTTTTATTTCGAGATAAATACCTTTAACAAACACTTATGGAATGCCCAATGTTCCAAACACTTTGCTAGTATCTGCATAGCTAGATATGAAGGCACAGTCCTCGTGCTAGAAAAGTCTATGATCTGCTGGGAGGCCAGTGTGTAAAGAGACAATGCGGTGAGGGTTATGAAGGAGGAGTTGGATGCTGTGTGAGTACTGGTTTCTTATAGTTAATTCACTACCAAAGGAACTTGGGAGGATTATGTGGAAAAGATGTCTTTGAGCTGGACTGTGAACATTGAGGAGTTTATGTTATTTTTCCTGATTATGTATCAACAAAAAATCCTGAAGAATCATACAAACATAAAATGGAAGATAAAAATCACCTATCATCTCACCTCTCAGAGGTGGCCATTAAAGAAAAAAGCTGGTATATTTTCTTCCAATCTTTTTTCCATGCATTTGTCCATCAGTCATTGTCTGACCAACAATATTCTTTGATAATAGAGATTCAGCAATGAAAAAAAACAGCTAAATGAGTGTATATTATATTGTATGTATTAAGGGGGGCATGAAGAACTATAGACAATAAATATTTAAACAAAAGGACCAAGAAAAGTTTTGATACTAACAAGTGGAGAAGAAGATGAAATGAAGTGCTGGCTCCCAGAGGGGGAGGTAGGGGGTGAAGGTTTGCCTTCACCAGCAGGCTCAGGAAGTCATTCTGAATCAGGAGTGTTTGCAGTGAGATCTGAATGATAAGGAGGAAGCCCTGAGAAGATCTTGGAGAATAGTATCTAAGTAGAAAGCACAGCAGGTACAAAGTCCCTGAAAAAAAGATATGTGAAAGCTGATGTTTCACTTAACACATGCCATGAATATTTCCTACCATGAGTAATTCTCCTTAAAAACATCACTTTTCTTGTGGTCTCATGGGATTTCATCATATGACTGCACCATCATTTATTTGTTCTTAATCCTCGGAAATTTGAACTGTTTCTAAATGTCTACTATCATAAATATCACTCTACTGGACAGTCTAGGTCATAAATCTGTATGCAATCCTTGTTTATTCCTTTGCAATAATTCACAGTAGCAGGAGCAATAACTTACATTCTGAAGGTTTTTCCATCTAGCAACTTGTCCTGCAGAAAATATGTTAGACCTTGTTAGAAATGATGAGTAAAAGCGTCTGTTTTACTGCAAATTCACCAATATTGGGTTACCATTACTAACGACAGCAACAGCAGCACCAAAATATTCACCTACTTGAAAGGCAAAGAAATTGTTCACATTATTATTTAATACTTGCCCATTTTTCCATCAGAATGTGTTTGTCCAATTACAAAAACTCTGTTTATTATATATATGGAATATATGGAAATATTTTTTCCCAAAATTAAATGGCATATAATTTTTAGGATGTTAATTTTATATAACTAAATTACATTTAATTAACTAATATTTTCCTTTGTGGCTTACTATTTTTTGCGTGTTTTTGATTAGTCACACATTCCCATCCCTAAATGAAATGAGTATGTATCTATATTTTTAATATTTTTAACACTTTATTTCTAATCCATGCAAAATTTAGTTTGGTATATGGAATGAACTACATATCTGCCATCACTATTTACTCAGGCTTATTTTCCAAACAATTTATTGAGTCACTTTTCATTTTTCTGATTTGAGGTGCCACTTCAGAGAATATATGCAATATTTTTCATATAGATTCTGGGATCTCTTTCTGGGCATTCAAAGTTAGTTCATTGATATGTTTATCTATCACCAGATCATCACTGTTTTAGTTTCAGTGCTTTTGTAATATAGTTTAATATCTGGAAGTGCAGGACGCTCCTTATAGCTATTACTTCTCTAAATTGTTTTGAGGAAACAAATATGTTCATAACTGCTGGTGGAAATCTGAATTGGCATGTCCTCAGTAGAGGGAAATCTGGCATTAGCTATCAAAATCACAAATGCCCATTCACTGGGTTGGACCCAGATTCTGTGGGGCTTAAGCATATATTGTGGGATTCCTCTTTAAGGAAAACACATATACACACACACACACACACTATTACTAATACAAATGAAGTGTGATAGTGAATGCTTATTTAGAATGAGAAAAGAAAAACATAGCAATTTATCCATTTTCTAAAGCTCATCAATACCACAAACATCACAAAATCCAGAAAAAAT
This sequence comes from Delphinus delphis, assembly GCF_949987515.2. NCBI lineage: Eukaryota > Metazoa > Chordata > Mammalia > Artiodactyla > Delphinidae > Delphinus > Delphinus delphis. The sequence goes on along the minus strand of NC_082685.1, from coordinate 144,045,819 downwards.
CACATGATATTTTTAAGAATTAGCTGTCAGATACATTCTATTACTTTTTTTTCTTTCTGTAATATTTTTCTATAGCAAGAATAGATTTTTAAATATTGCCTATAGAGAAAAGAAAGATAATTCAGTCTCTTCTAGCATGACTGATCATAAGTTGTTGTTATTATTGTTTCATCTTCACAACAGTTCATAGGTAATGTGATATGAATGTCAAATTTGGGAATGCCTCTCCAGGATGAGCAGTAAGATTTCAGGGCTGTTTTCTTTATATTAGACTCTTCTTAAATACTCTAATTGATGATAACCATTAGCCAGTTTCTTGTCAATGCCCACGTTTTAGTGGGATATTATGAGTTTTATATTGTCTTCACCACAAACAGTATTTCATGGGCTTCCCTGGTGGCACAGTGGTTGAGAGTCCTCCTGCTGATGCAGGGGACACGGGTTCGTGCCCCGGTTTGGGAAGATCCCTCATGCCGCAGAGCGGCTAGGCCTGTGAGCCGTGGCCGCTGGGCCTGCGCGTCCAGAGCCTGTGCTCCACAACGGGAGAGGCCACAACAGTGAGAGGCCCACGTACCACAAAAAAACCCCAAAAAACAAAACAGTATTTCATGGCAAATTAGCAACCCCCAAAAATAAACAAACACAATGAATGATTACTTTATGATTGCATACTCTGCATTATTGAGTATATTCCTCACAGGAAAACATTTCCAATTTGTCTTGGCATTGCATCTAGACATGGTGTCTTACTTTGCTTTTTTAATTTAATTTAATTTTTTTATACAGCAGGTTCTTATTAGTCATCAATTTTATACACATCAGTGTATACATGTCAGTCCCAATCGCCCAATTCATCACACACCCCCCCAACCCCCCACTGCTTTCCCCCCTTGGTGTCCACACGTTTGTTCTCTACATCTGTGTCTCAATTTCTGCCCTGCAAACCAGTTCATCTGTACCATTTTTCTAGGTTCCACATATATTTGTTAATATACGATATTTGTTTTTCTCTTTCTGACTTACTTCACTCTGTATGACAGCCTCTAGATCCATCCATGTCTCAACAAATGACCCAATTTCGTTCCTTTTTATGGCTGAGTAATATTTCATTGTATATATGTGCCACATCTTCTTTATACATTCGTCTGTCGATAGGTATTTAGGTTGCTTCCATTACCTGGCTATTGTAAATAGTGCCGCAATGAACATTGGGGTGTATGTGTCTTTTTGAATTATGGTTTTCTCTGGGTATACGCCCAGTAGTGGGATTGCTGGATCATATGGTAATTCTATTTTTAGTTTTTTAAGGAACCCCCATACTGTTCTCCATAGTGGCTGTATCAATTTAAATTCCCACCAACAGTGCGAGAGGGTTCACTTTTCTCCACACCCTCTACAACACTTGTTGTTTGTAGATTTTCTTATGGTGCACATTCTAACTGGTGTGAGGTGATACCTCATTGTAGTTTTGATTTGCATTTCTCTAATAATTAGTGATATTGAGGAGCTTTTCATGTGCTTCTTGGCCATCTGTATGTCTTCTTTGGAGAAATGTCTGTTCAGGTCTTCTGCCCATTTTTGGATTGGGTTGTTTGTTTTTTAATATTGAGCTGCATGAGCTGTTTATATATTTTGGAGACTAATCCTTTGTCCATTGATTCATTTGCAAATATTTTCTCCCATTCTGAGGGTTGTCTTTTCATCTTGTTTATGGTTTCCTTCACTGTGCAAATGCTTTGAAGTTTCATTAGGTCCCATTTGTTTATTTTTGTTTTTATTTCCATTACTCTAGGAGGTGGAGTTTTATAGTGTCTAAAAGAGTTTTATAGTGTCTGGTCTTACATTTAGGTCTCGAATCCATTTTGAGTTTATTTTTGTGTATGGTATTAAGGAGTGTTCTAATTTCATTCTTTTACATGTAACTGTCCAGTTTTCCCAGCACCACTTATTGAAGAGACTGTCTTTTCTCCATTGTATATCCTTGCCTCCTTTGCCATAGATTTGTTGACCATAGGTGCGTGGGTTTAAGTCTGGGCTTTCTATCTTGTTCCATTGATCTATGTTTCTGTTTTTGTGCCAGTACCATATTGCCTCAATTACTATAGCTTTGTAGTATAGTCTGAAGTCAGGGAGTCTGCTTCCTCCAGCTCTGTTTTTTTCCCTCAATACTGCTTTGGCTATTCAGGGTCTTTTATGTCTCCATACAAATTTTAAGATTTTTTTGTTCTAGTTCTGTAAAAAATGCCATTGGTAATTTGATAGGGATTGCATTGAATCTGGAGATTGCTTTGGGTAGTATAGTCATTTTCACAGTATTGATTCTTCCAATCCAAGAACATGGTATATCTCTCCATCTGTTGGTTTCATCTTTAATTTATTTCAACAGTGTCTTATAGTTTTCTACATACAGGTCTTTTGTCTCCCTAGGTAGGTTTATTCCTAGGTATTTTATTCTTTTTGTTGCAATGGTAAATGGGAGTGTTTCCTTAATTTCTCTTTCAGATTTTTTCATCATTAATGTATAGGAATGCAAGAGATTTCTGTGCATTAATTTTGTATCCTGCAACTTTACCAGATGCATTGATTAGCTTTAGTAGTTTTCTGGTGGCATCTTTAGGATTCTCTATGTATAGTATCATATCATCTGCAAACAGTGACAGTTTTACTTCTTCTTTTCCGATTTGTATTCCTTTTATTTATTTTTCTTCTCTGATTGCTGTGGCTAGGACTTCCAAAATTATGTTAAATAATAGTGGTGGGAGTGGACATCCTTGTCTTATTCCTGATCTTAGAGGAAATGGTTTCAGTTTTTCACCACTGAGAATGATATTTGCTGTGGGTTTTTCATATATGGCCTTTATTATGTTGAGGTAGGTTCCCTCTATGCCCACTTTCTGGAGAGTTTTTATCATAAATCGGTGTTGAATTTTTTCAAAAGTTTTTTCAGCATCTATTGAGATTATCATATGGTTTTTATTCTTTAATTTGTTAATATGGTTTATTGCATTGTTTGATTTGCGTATATTGAAGAATCCTTGCATCCCTGGGATAAATCCCACTTGATCATGGTGTATGATCCTTTTAATGTGTTGTTGGATTCTGTTTGCTAGTATTTTGTTGAGGATTTTTGCATCTATATTCATCAGTGATATTGGTTTGTAATTTTCTTTTTTTGTAGTATCTATTGTGTCATTTAAAGCTTCTGTTTACTTATTTATTTTTATTTTGGATAGTCTGTCTATTGATGTAAGTGAGGTGTTAAAGTCCCCCACTATTATTGTGTTATTGTCGATTTCCTCTTTTATAGCTGTTAGTAGTTGCCTTATGTATTGAGGTGCTCCTTTGTTGGGTGCATATATATTTATAATTGTTATATCTTCTTCTTGGATTGATCCCTTGATCATTATGTACTGTCTTTCCTTGTCTCTTGTAACATTCTTTATTTTAAAGTCTATTTTAACTGATATGAGTATTGCTACTCCAGCTTTCTTTTGATTTCCATTTGCATGGAATATCTTTTTCCATTCCCTCACTTTCAGTCTGCATGTGTCCCTAGGTCTGAAGTGGGTCTCTTATAGACAGCATATATATGGGTCTTGTTTTTGTATCCATTCAGTAAACCTGTGTCTTTTGGTTGGAGCATTTAATCCATTCACGTTTAAGGTAATTATCGATATGTATGTTCCTATGACCATTTTCTTAATTGTTTTGGGTTTGTTTTTGTAGGTCCTTTTCTTCTCTTGTGTTTCCCACTTAGAGAAGTTCCTTTGGCATTTGTTGTAGAGCTGGTTTGGTGGTGCTGAATTCTCTTAGCTTTTGCTTGTCTGTAAAGCTTTTGATTTCTCCATCGAATCTGAATGAAATCTTTGCCAGGTAGAGTAATCTTTGTTGTAGGTTCTTCCCTTTCATCACTTCAAGTATATCATGCCACTCCCTTCTGGCTTGTAGAGTTTCTGCTGAGAAATCAGCTGTTAATCTCATGGGAGTTCCCTTGTATGTTATTTGTCATTTTTCCCTTGCTGCTTTCAATAATTTTTCTTTGTCTTTAATTTTTGCCAGTTTGATTACTATGTGTCTCAGCATGTTTCTCCTTAGGTTTATCCTGTATGGGACACTCTGTGCTTCCTGGATTTGGGTGGGTACTTACTTTCCCATGTTAGGGAAGTTTTCGACTATAATCTCTTCAAATATTTTCTCAGGTCCTTTCTCTCTCTCTTCTCCTTCTGAGACCCCTATAATGTGAATGTTGTTGTGTTTCATGTTGTCCCAGAAGTCTCTTAGGCTGTCTTCATTCTTTTCATTCTTTTTTCTTTATTCTGTTCTGCAGCAGTGAATTCCACTATTCTGTCTTCCAGGTCACTTATCCGTTCTTCTGCCTCAGTTATTCTGCTATTGATTCCTTCTAGTGTAGTTTTCATTTCAGGTATTGTATTGTTCATCTCTGTTTGTTTGTTCTTTAATTCTTCTAGGCCTTTGTTAAACATTTCTTGCATCTTCTGGATCTTTGCCTCCATTCTTTTTCCAAGGTCCTGGATCATCTACACTATCATTATTCTGAATTCTTTTTCTGGAAGGTTTCCTACCTCCACTTCATTTAGTTGTTTTTCTGGGATTTTATCTTTTTCCTTCATCTGGTACATAGCCCTCTGCCTTTTCATCTTATCTATCTTTCTGTGAATGTGGTTTTTTTTCCACAGGCTGCAGTATTGTCATTCCCATTTTGTCTTACTTTTAAACTCTGTGCTATTTAGATATTTCTCATAATCAGCCTATGGATGGAAAATAACTAGTATTTCATTCCCTTGTGGTTGCCCTTAATTTTGCCAAATACAAAGTTAAACTAAATGTATATTTCTGTAATTTTCAATCTACAGTAACTTTTCCTTTTTCATTTATAAGTGATAAGAAGTTTAGCATGGATTTCTCTTGCTCTGTTTTCTCTACCCTTCTTTATTTCCCAGTATTACTTATTTAATCTGGAGCTGTGAGTCTGCTTACACTCAGTATTTTATTTTTCACCATAAAATCTTCTTTAAGAATCAGTTTGGTTGCTTGCATACAGTGCCTAACCAGCCTGCAGTGCACCCTGTCAGTGGCGCTGCCATCCCCCGGCTGTAACCATCACACTGTGCTTCCACTGACCCCCAATTCCCATGCCACACTCTATGTCCCCAAAGCCACCCAAGGAGCTCTGCCTAGTATCTAGGCTGGAAATGTGTCTGAATAACACACTCCTCCAGTTCACAACCAATAAATGTCCCAGCTCTCTTGCCCCTTGGGTTCCGTAACTCTTGGGCATTCAAGTTGCAGCATTTGTCAAAATTTCCCTGTGGGATTAAACTTCACTCTTATAGTAACTGGCTTGATGACTCACCTTGCACTGGTTACTTTCCTTTTCTCATTCCTCTACACGTTTCTCAGCATCCCAAATAAAATACTTGCTCTCAAATCCACGCCTCAGGGTTTACTTCTGGGGGCATTCCATCTAAACACAGATTTTGAATATTTATACTTAACTCTATATTTTTAATGTCTTTCAGTGTTCACTGGTAGACTATAAATAAAACAATTTTTCACATTCTTGATACCTTGATTTTGATTAGTTTCTTAGCCAGCTAGAGCACATTTTAAATAGTTACCCTTGCCACCCAACCCCAAAGAATGTACGAATGGCATACTTTTTCGTTACTTGAGGGTGTTTGAATGGATTTCTCTTGCCTTGGTAGACAACAATTTAACCAGGGATAGGTACCCCCACATTTCCCCACAAATATCCATTAACCATGTTCTGGAATGATCTTCCATCTTTTAGTGTTGATGGTTATCTAAGTTCAGGATGATTTTTATTCTTTTGCAGCAGTTTTAAACAAAATTATTTTTGTATCTAGCTAAATATAGGATTTTTCTTTACTCTTAAAAACATTTCCAGTATACACTTAAATATGAATCTACTCCCATTCATGTTATATAGAACTGTGTGTGGCCATTGTTTTTCTTCTTTAATCTTAAAAATATTTTTTACAAGGATGGTTAAGTTCATGGAACCTTCTGCTCTGCGCCTCAATGCTTTCCCACCCCATCCCCCGCCCCCTGCGACGTTCTGCAGTTCTTTGGTGGGGGTGGAGGGTATCTTTACCTCTATTTTAATAAGAATTTGGGAGGAGGTCTTTCAGGACTGACTGATCTGCCACAGGGCTGGCTTCCTGGTGTGTGACCTCGAGGTCCCACTGGGCCCTGCTCTGAGAAGGGACTGACATAGGGGTCAAGGCTGGGCATGGAAATTCTTAACAATTTTATCTTTGAATTTGCGTTTGTTAAGTAAAGGCAGATGGGTCAATGGCGCATGCGCCAGAGGTCCTGCCTCTTACAGCTTTCCCAGCACATCACGTGATTTCCAGCCGACCACTTCCACGCCCCTCCCAGAGATCACTGTTGCCCCTGCCCCGGTGGAATCCTGGGCTCCAGGTTGGGGGTGGGGCAGGAGCTTTGCGTGTTGTGTCACAGTATGGGCCCTGGGCGCCCGTGGGGGTCTGTAATCAGCCCACGATAGTCCTGTGCCTGAGAAAGCCAGTTGACAGCAGATAAAAAAGTACCATACAGGTGTAGACAGAGAACTGCAGGAGAAAGGCAAATACCTCTTGTCCTGCTTTTCTGAATGAGGAGACCCATTTTCATTTTGCCTGGGTCCTGCAAATTATGCCCCCGGCTGGGTAGGGCCATCGCAGAAACTGTCCTCCTCAATACTAACTTGATTCCTACAGAGAATGGTCCCTGAATCATACCCACTAACTGCACTGTCTTGCGATGCCTCACTCTGTATCATAGTTTGCTCTACATTTGACCGGTCTGCTTCTTCTAGTACCTTTTTCCATTGTCCTTCACATGAGATTGTGTGAATTAAGTACATTTCTTCCTTTTCTGTTCTTTCTTCCATCCTCTCTCAAATGTCCATACGCAAAAAGCACTCATTAATCAAAGAGGAAAGGGAGAAATAAAGGGATGAGTGAAGGCACAAAGAAGCAGGCAGCGTCTTTGTCACTGGTATTGTTTTGGGCATGTTATTTATTGGTTTTCAGTGTTTATGGTAGCTTTTTCCAGTAAGGCCAGGAAACTTTTATTTGGTATGTCTTCAAAAAGTGTCTTGGATAAGAAATTTACTTGCTAGACAGTGGACTGTTTCTGCAAAAAAGGATTCATCTATTCAGATTTTGATTAAAGCCTTTATGACAGTGTTCACAGACTTTTTGATAAACACTTTAAGGCAATTGGTTGCTAGTCACTTCTGTCGCTTTAAATTGGTGATCATCATAGTCCATAACTATGCAAAGTGTTTTGTATTCCCAAACCAGAAGTGTTTGTTCTTTTCTTGATGAAAGATTCTGTTTGTATAGTGTCTCTAGAATTTTTTAGTTTTGCTGTAAAGATATGCAGCCATATTTAATAGACACATAGCCTTACTGCATATTGATATTTGGGAAATGGTCAGGTAATTCTTCCAATGTAAACCTGGGTACACAAATTCAAGCACTGGCAGGGTAACGTTTCTAAGATTGTTTTCAATTTTATTCCCAAATCATGTGAATTCCTCCGTGGCTAAATAATCTAAAACTTATTTTTCTATTATAAAGTAAAAAGCAACTTGGTTCATTTAGCTGAGTGGATGTACTCATGATCTGTTAGCACTATGACCCAGCTTTCATTTGATGCCATTTTTATCTGCAGCTTCAAATGGGCCAGCCATTTGAAATTAAGCTACTCTCACTCCTTCCATAATTGCTGAAGCAGTATAACACACTATTATCAGAGAAGCTCTCGTACTAAGTGGATTTTAATGTATTTGTGTATTTTCTATGGAAGAGGGCAGAGAGATGACCAGGGAAGTGATCTAAGTACCTACATTTATTCGGACTGAATTCGATAGTACTTTTGTGGCTTATTTCAATCTTTTCTCCGCTGGAATTTTCCAGTGCCACAGAACTACCACATATATAGCATAGTGGCTGTCACTGGAGAGGATCTCTTTGTGGTTTGAAGGATCTCGTTAAGACAGATTTAAAATGTATTTATATTTATTAAACATTCCTTTAAGCATTACAATTTATTATATTTAAAAATAATTACCCAATCACCCAGTAATATCATCAGCAATTTGTACCTCAGTCAACACAGCAAAAGCAGTAGCTCAAAGATGGGGAAATACAAACACCAGCCAAGGAACCTGAATTAGCCTACAATTCATGGTCTTAGGCTGCAAACTATTAGTTGCAATATTATTCTTCTAGGAAAAATTCCAAGAAAGTTTTGAATGAAAACATGATTAAATGCCTTTGTATTCAGATCCATAGCTGAATGTTGTTACATTTTATTTAACTACATTTTAAAAGTCACAACCTCTTTGGGTGCTTACCTCTATGCTTTACTCATCCTTGCATCCCTAATGACTAGCAGAATGTTTGGAACTAACGTATATTTGAATAATGTAACATGATTTAAAAAGTACTTTGAGATAAATTAGCTTCATCCTCACAAAGCCATATACGTAGATTCCTGTGATATTATACAATCATCATTTTACAGATGAGGAAACTGAACATCAGAGAAGTTATTTGCCCAAGGCCACACATAGTAAGAGGGTGATGAGACTTGACCAATTCAAATCTTCTCATTTCTAGCCACCAGCTTTTCTTTTTTTTCTTTCTCTTTTAGCAGTGAGGGGAGATAAAAAGCAATTCCCAACTGAAATTAAAATCAATTTGAATCAAGTGATCAAAGACAACTTTTCTTTTACATACTATGAACAAATTTGGGGCTAATGCCAAATAAAAGATTTGGTTGAAGACTACCCAGTAATTTATGATTAACACAGTAATTTTCCCTGAAATAAGCTTTAAAGTTAAAACAGACTTTACTGAGGTATAACAAATATACAAAAAATATACAAATCATATACATACAGCTCAATAAAATTTGGCAAAATATTCACATTTTTGTGACCAGCACCTGCCTCAAGAAATAAAACATTGCCAGCATCCCAGAAGGTTCTTCATGCCCTTCCAGTCATGCCCATTGGGCTTTTCTACTGCTTCTCAGTAGGAACACTTTCTACCACATGCTCCATGGAATAGTGGAGGCTCACGTCTCCAGATGGGATGGTTACTCTCTTTGGATTGGTGAACAACAGATCATGAGAACTAATTCCATGTGGTCTGACCATAATCTCAGAGCCATTTTTTTATTCCTCTTTTTCTTCACCCTCCATACTCAATCAGTTACCAAATCCAATTAACTCTCCTTTCTAAATATCTTTGACTCATTGGTCCATCCTAACTCAGCCTTTGTTATATTTCCCTGGGATGAGGTTAATAGTCTCCTTACCCATCTCTGACTCTAGAGTCTTGCCCATTCTTGTCTTTCATTCAGTATCTACTACTTGTCAAATAGGACACTAGGTGACAGAGAATCACAGGTGAATAAGAAACATCTCTGACCCTTTATAAGATTTCACTGTCTAGCAGAGAAGACAGTGAACACAGAAATAGATCATTTTAACCCAATGTTGTAAGTGCAATGACAGAAATACACATAATGTGCCATCAGAAGGCAGAGGGTATCTTAAAATTGCTACCAGGGTTTTCTTTCCAAATCACAGATTTGATCTTAAAATCCTTCCATGGTTACCACTTGTTTACAGCAGAGGTTGTAATCACAAATGCCGGTGGAAGTCCAGTAGGTATAAATCTTTCTGAAGTGGGCAGGTATTGTACAATAGTGAGTGGTGGAGAGTTAGAAAATTGTGGTGGGCTGGTGAGAACAGGCTAGACTATGGCAACAGAAGCTACTCAGCTCTAACCATTTGTGGTCAAGTGAGGTCGAATGTGGTCAAATCATCTGTTTTGAATTTTTCATTGTTGCTATTTTTTTCCCAAGTGAAGCTGGAAGTCTAGAATTTTATGTTAGTTCTCCAAATTTTTAAAAAGTTTTAAATTTTGTAATTCAAATTATGAACAAAACACAATAAAACAACAACATAAAAACCCCTAATACACACAAAAATACTATGAGAGCCAACTAAAACACCTCAGCAGCCCTCTAGTTTGTGACCTTTGGCCTATGAGAAAGTCAAAACTTTTTAGGAAGACATCCAAGACTGTGCATAATCTGGACCCAATCTACTTTTCCATTTCAACTTGTAGGTCACCCCACACAAAGCACAGTGTGGTTTCTGGAACACACCTGCCATGCTCATGTCAAATGTCTTTGGTCTCTGTCTACAATACCCTTCTGCCTTCCCTTATCAACCTGGTGAAATTCCACTCCCCTTCCAATCTACATGTCAAGGGAGTATGTAAGGCTCCCTTGCATACTCAAGCTGTAACTCACTTCTTCCTTCTTTTCTCTTCTGTAACATTTAATTCCCACTACCAGTAGAATACTTGTACTCTGGTTCAAAATTCTACCAGTTCTGAGTTTTTTCCCCTGGTTTTAAATTCTCTCTTTATTTCTTCACCCAAAGGATCTTATTTTCCTTCCCTTACAGCTTAGTTATATATATATATTTAAAGGTCTGTGATATTTTATGCAGTATTCAAAGTTGAGTGGTATGAAGTTTAGCTGTGTCACCTCAAGTCCGCTCTGTGGCTAGAATCTATTTTTTCCCACGTATTGATATTCTAGAACACCCTGTTAATGGTTGTATTAGATTCCTATTGCTGCCATAACAAATTATCTCAAAATTCATGGCCTAATACAAATTTATTATTTTTCAGATTAGAAGTCTCTCATTGGTCTTAATGGACTACATAAAGGTGTCAGTAAGGCGGCATTCCCTTCTGGAGGCTCTAGGGGTGCCTGTTCACAGCTGCCAGAGGCCACCCGAATTCTGGAGTCATGGTTTGCTTTCTCTGTGTTTGGAGCCAGCAGCAGTGGGTTGAGCAGTTCTCACCTGGCAAAATTCTAACTTCCTTTTTTGGCATCCCTCTTCTGCCTTAAGGACCCCTGTGATTACATTGAGCCCATACGAATAATCCAGGATAATCCCTCTATTTTAAGGTCAGTTGATTAGCACCTCTAATTCCATCTGCATCTTTAATTCCTCTTTGCCATATAACTTAATGTATTCATAGATTTTGAGGATTATGACATGGATAACTTTGAGGGGCCATTATTATGCCCACCACATCATCTTCTAATGGCAATTTATTCTAACATCATGGAAAGTATACTGAACAAAGAAAAGCAACTCTCAACCTCCTATCTTTATAAAACTCAAATCAATAAGGTAGTGAAAAATAGTTTCTTTTCCCAACTGACCTTTGCTGGACGTTACAGACTAGGTGTATGTAGAAAAGACCATCAGTCCATGCAGGTATCTATGAGATCAAATATATGTTGGTTCAAAAGAACAACTGACATGATCATAACTAATTTTAAAACTTTATTCATTTACAACTTTTAATGGTGACTAAAGACATTTATTCTGCAAACCTATGAATGGAAAAGCTCAATCAAAAACCAAAGACATTTCTGTTGAATACATGCTTGTAGTATTAATCTACAATGAAATTTGACATATAAGCCATTTTTTTTATGTTTTAAGGAAATGTCACTAACCTTATTGATGATTAGATTTTTCACATGGTCTATCCTTATGTCAATAATGCCCTTTGCCAAAGTCTCCAGACTGTTACATACCTATGTTATAATAACTTGTTTGTGTCTGAATGGAGTTTCTATATTCTTTTCCAGCATCTCTGAGGCTATCCTCAATCATCAGTAGTGGACAGCATATACTCCTTTCCATGCTGTATATTTTATGGCTTCAGTGGACAAGGTAGTTTTAGCCATTAATGAAAAAAATTGGGGCAAAAGTTACACGAAGACTAGCCAAATCATAACACTAAGACAATAACTTTGGCTCCAGTGGCTGCCATTGTCCAAAACAAAAGGTTAGGTCAGCTACTTTGAGCCAATGGAGATGGAAAGCGTCATACTAAAGTTTCTATCTTGCACGTACATTTTTCTTTCTTCTTATAGAAGGAACCAAAATAAGTTACATGGGTCCTGCAGAAATCAGGTGATGTCTGGGCCATAAGGCAATCAGCTGTCGTTGGCTGCTATAATTGAAAAGAAGGATGCAGAATGTTAGGGAACAATCTTCTAACTGATGGTGCATTTTAAAGGTCCATCCTGACCTCATTGGAACATGCCATTTTGATGCCAGCCTAATGAAAACAAATAAAATGCTGCAATTCTTCTCCATGTGGGCAGCTGTAGACCTAATAAACACCTGGGTTTAGAAGAAATCAGAAAGCTTGTATCAGAAGCTTTGCTTGACCTTGGTTATTGAGGTCATGTGGGGCTTTGGCATCATCATTTAAATGTTCCAAACAAATGAGAATATGGGCAGACTCAGAAGTCTCATGCAGAGTTTAAACTGATCCTACTCACAAGATTTATGTTTTTGTTTTTTTAAGTTAAAAACCACAAACTCTTTAATAGAGCTCATCTTTTTAAAGCAGCTACAGAATGTCTTATTTGACATGAGCTCCAGAGAGAGGAAAAGAAAGAAAGGAAAAAGGAATCAAAATCAAATCAAAGTATTATTAAGAAAAAACTCTCAAATTGTTGCAATAAGCAGGTGATTTCAGTACATATTAACCAAGTGTAAATATTGTGTTAAAGTCATATCAGCTCTTACTTACTGGCTGTCCAAGGCAGCCCTGAGGCCAATGTGGTAGAGGCTTCCCAAGCGTGAGTTTGCATGTTTGTGTTTGCATCTCTTTTTTGCCCATGAAGTTTATAGAGTTAGGAATAAGTGGCACTGAATAAACTGTGATATGTTCTCTTAACTTTTAAGAACACTGTTCATTTCTGTTTTGACATTTTTCTCAGCCTTTCCTAGAAAAATAAGAGCGTTCTCCCTCCCCCATCCCACATCCTTCCCCTCTCCCTACTCTCTCCCTCTCGTTTGCTACACTTTCCCCTATAACTTTCCTCCTTCCACATTCCCTGTCAACATGAAAATCTAATTTCCCAATTGCTCCATTCATACCCTTTTACACATGTACTGCTTCCATGAGTTCTTTTTTTCTTAAACAAGAATACAAGTGACTTTCAAAAAATTAGAGGACTTGAAGGGTCCTTCAGAGACCATTTGGTGAAGTCTATGCTTGTGCCTGAGGCCATGCTACGCACATCCTACTGCGGTCAGATGAAGAGCTATTCTGTTTTGAACAACCTGCAGAGAAGGAAATTTTATGTTACACTTATTGATGCTAGCTGCTTATCAAATCCATGTTCCTTTGTTCTTTTTGGGCAAGAATATATTTCTCACTTTCCCTTGCAGTTAGGTATATCCCTGTGACTGACCTTTAGCCGGGGAACATGGGTGGAAATCAGTACCACTCACAGGCCTAGACCATGTAAACTTGTCATAAGGGCACCTCCATTTTCCTCCTCTTCCTTCTGGTGAGGGTAGAGATGAGCCCCGGGATGACCCTGGAATCAGCCTGTTGGTAGTGACAGAGCTTCCGTCATCCTGCATCTCTGAGTGATTGTGTGGAAGACTCTCAACCAACCTTTGTTCACCCCCCACTAGTAAACATGAGTAAGAAATGCATTCCTAAGTGTCCATCAACAGATGAATGGATAAAGAAGATATGGTATATATATACAGTGGACTATTACTCAGCCATAAAAAAGAACAAAATTTTGCCACTTGCAGCAACATGGATGGACTTGGAGGGCATTATACTAAGTGAAATAAGTCAGACAGAGAAAGACAAATACTGTTTGATATCACTTATATGTGGAATCTAAAAAATACAACAAACTAGTGAATAAAACAAAAAGAAACAGACTCACAGATACAGAGAAGAAGCTAGTAGTTGCCAGTGGAGGGGGGGAGGGACAATATAGGGGTCGGGGAGTGGGAGGCACAGACTATTGAGTGTAAGATAGGCTCAAGGATGTATTGTACAACATGGGGATATAGAGCCAATATTTTGTAATAACTGTAAATGGAAAGTAACCTTTAAAACTGTAAAATAATTAAAAAGTTTTTAAAAATACATATCTATTGTTTTCAGGCCATTATACATTTCTGGCTTTATTTGCCGTAGGAACTAGCATTATCCTAAATAATACAATAGTATCTTAAAAGTAAAACTGTCATCCTGTGAAGCATGTGTATAATTTCATTCCACTGACCCAAGCTTATGAAACCAATGCTGTCTCTTTGATGTCCTGGATACTTCTGCTGATAGTTTAAAAGGCTTTGTGACCCTCTTTCTTACTGTCCTAACTTCACTTTTATGTTACGTATGTGTTTTAACGTCTGTACAGAATCCACTCTTTTCTTATTGAATTCCCTATCATTATTTATTTCAAAGCCACCACCACTATTTCCTTTTAAGAGTTTTTCAGTGGCATTTGAATTTATTATACATAATTAAATTATCTGTTTTCTCATTTGTATGTTAGGGTTGGGTAGAAGTGTGAAGAGTAACTTTTTTTCATGTGGAATCACAAGTGTATATGCTAAGTGACTTGAGATAGAAAAAATTGCCCACTTTCTTACTTGGCCAAGATATTACAGCCAACATTTGATTATATACAATATCTTGTTTTAAAAATTACAATGTTATATATCTTTTTTCCAGATGCAGAGTACTTCTAGGCTGCCTTCTTCCACTCTCTGTGAGCAAGGGTGCCTTAAGAATATGTCATTAATTTTATTTTTTTATCATAAAAGTAAGATATTAAAAGGCTTGATATAAAGATTCAAACAACATAGAACTCAGTAAAGCATAAATGAAATTTTACTTCCTCTCCTGAGGCTGAGTTGATGTGAAGTCCAGCACCTCTTGTTCAAATAATATGAACTGCTAGAAGACGTGTAACAGAGATATTGAAATAAGACGTGGAGAACAGTGATAATGCTGGACGGAAAACAAAGCGTCAACATTCTTCAAGGTCTACTTTAAAGAAAATCTGATTATTGGCCTGAGATTGGAGGTTTGCCCTCAGGTGTGAGAGACACCAAATAGCTTGGGAGGTTATTGCACCAGAGAGATATAAGAGGAAAACTAGGAAGGAGAAGAGGTCTTTATTTGGGGGAAAGAGTATTTGTGAACAGACACAAGACTGGAGTATGGATGACTCTGGTATCTGCAGGAAGGGGACTTGAAACCTGGCTTCGTGGTTGCAGAGCAGTAAGGAAGCACCATGTGAAGGCCAGGAAGAACAGTGATAAAGACTGCAGGATTGCCTCCTGACCTGTGGTTGCCAAGGGGGGAGGGGGTGGGGGAGGGATGGGTTGGGGGTTTGGGATTAGCAGATGTAAACTATTATATGTAGGATGGATAAAAACAATGTCCTACTGTATAGCACAGGGAATTATATTCAATATCATGTAATAAGCCAAAATGGAAAAGGATATGAAAAAGAATATGTATATATATATGTGTATAACTGAATCAGTTTGCTGTACAGCAGGAATTAACACAACACTGTAAATCAACTGTACTTCAATTAAATAAAAAAAAGGACTGCCTCCTGAAGTTCCTGATTAAAGAGGAGGGAGATATATCCCACTTGAGTCTGCAGGCCCAGAATTAGGGTGCAGAAGTACATAAATATGATGGCCACATGCTTATTGGGGTCTCTCCATCATGGGGCAAAGAGACGCATGTATCAGAGGAACGCGGGTGCAAGGCAATCAATCAGCTGGGGATCCACTGGAAAATGGAACCCAGTCTCAGAGTCCAGCAGTACCCTGGGGGTGGCTATTTGGGATTGTATCTTGTCACTAGGGCCTGTTGGACCTCACTCTCCTAAGATCTGGACCAAGGCCTGGGTCAGTAGTGATGATCGACAGAAATGGGACAGTATGTTCATGACCACAAGTGTGGGAGTTCCCATAAAAGACACACTGTAGCGCAGGAGAGTAAGTCAGCTTGCAGTGGGACAGTCCTCTTCCAATACCAACAGCAGAATGTTAACCAGAGGAGAGTCAGGGATGAGCCATGATCCTTCTTCCCTCCGCCTTCCCCTGACCTACCACACCGCCACACATACACACTACAGTGCAGTGGAGCCACACCTTCAGCCTCAAAGGGAAGGGGTAAATGTTCAACAGCTGGTTCTCTGGGAGGTGGTGGGTGGGTGGGGACTGTGATTTGGAGTGTTTGATGATTGCCATAGTGTAAATACTCTGATCATGGCCAATTTCAAGCTCCAACAGATGTCAGTGCACTCGGAGCTGGGAAGAGATGTGCACGATAGACTATTGTGAGCCAGTGAGAGCTTCGAGTGTAATGTGAGATTAAAATTCTACAGTGGAAAATATTCAGAATTAGCCCAAATGAGATTGTTCTATTAATTGAAAAGTGATGGCATCAGATCAAGGAGTTGCCAAGGTTCTTGATAGACACCCGGTGGGAAAGAGGACTCGCTAGGACACAGTTGGTGACAGTTACTGAACAAATAAAAACAGTTTCATGTTTATAACTGAAGGAGCAGGGATTTTTAATTAAGCCAGTCTTAGAATTCTTGTATACATAGCCAAGCAGTAAACGAAGAGGGAGAATTCCTCAAACAAACAGGGATCTCAAAGGAAGCATAGCTAGTGGGAGCTAAATCTAAAATAATTGACTAGTGGTTGGAACACAGCCTTAATGGCTGCTGCTAGAGTTCAGTCCCTTGTGGGTGGCATTAGGGGAAGGGTCCAGACACAAATCCTTTGCATGTGGGAGCTATCAAGTCTGAAATCAGCCATTTCTGACTCTCTGAATGGCTGCTCTGTTACTAGAAAAGGGCAATAGAAAAATGCCTCTCACCCCAGCCCTGGGGAGAGGTCAAGAAATCTGCCATCAGCTGGGAGGCTTTGGAACAAAAAGAGCAACCCATGAAAAATAATTGGTAAGCTTAGGCTTTTCACATAAAGTTAATATAAAACTAGTGCGCCCCTGGAAGCTAGGTGAGGTAAAGCAAAAACAAAAAACACAAACAAGCAAAAAAAACCCAGAGTGATTATAGAGAGAAATGTCCACCAAATGCAAGCCACCCTTGGGGTTGATCTCATAGACGTAACAAACCATTCAAGGAAATAAGTTGCTCTGAAGAATAAATAGCAAATGAAAAAAATGGGAGCATTTGCACCTCAAGAACTAAAAACTTTAAACCTTCTAAAAGAGGCTTCGAATAAGAAAAATTGAAATGTTTTGATAAGATGAAAGGAGGAATAGAATAGACGAGAAGAAAATATAGGAAAGGAAAGGTTTTATAAAGAATTAAATAGAAATTCCGGAAACAAAATTATAGTCACCAAAATTTTAAAAAAAGCTCAATGAGCATGTTAAATAGTAGATTAGACACAGATCATTATGCAATTGCATAGATTTGAGAAAATTATTCAGAATGCAGCATAAAAAGTAATAAATGGAAAATATGAAAAGTCCAGGAGCCAAGCAGTCTAGAAGGAGAAGATCTAATAAGCAGAAGTTCTGGAGGGCATACATGGAAAGAGGAGAGGCTGGCTGATGAACAGAGAATGAACAAATAATTTCCAGGGGTAGGTGGAGTTGTGCCTAAATGCTTGATGCCCTCTTCTTCTCTTTTCACTTCTCTCTCTCCTTTGGTGGCTGCATTAATTCCCATGGCTAGAAATACTGTCTATACGGTGGTGGCTCAAATAGTTTTTTCCTCGATCCAGACCTCACTTTTGAATTCCAGACTCATACATCTACTAGATTACATACATTTATATATTTTCATATGCATCTAAAAACGAGCTTGATGAAACCTGAAAGTTTTGTCTTCTCTAAATCAATGTTTTCCACATCAGTAAATTACCAGCTCCATTCACCCAGATGCTATAGCGAGGTACGTAGGAATCATTTTCTAATCCTTCCTCTCTCTTTTTCCCCAGATCCAACCCTTAACCAAGTCCTGTTGGTTGAACTATCGAAAAATCTCTGATACCTTGGTCATTGCTTCTCACCTGAATGTTTGCAATAGTTTCCTGATGAATCTCCCCATTTTTACTTTGGTGCCCTCCAACTGATGGACCAATATAGCAGCCAAGCACGATCTTTTAAAAACACAAATTAGATCATATCATTCTGAAGTTTAAAATTCTCCAGTTGCCTCTAGCTCTTTGAAAAATCCGAACTTCTTTACATGGTCGTGGCAGACAGAATAATGTAACCCTCCATCCCCCCGCCGTTACAAATGTGTCCAAATTCCAATCCCTGGACCTGTGACTATGAGAGGCTACAAGGCAAAGGGAAATTGAAGTTGCAAATGGAATTAAGGTTGCAAATCACCTGACCTTAAAATGGGGAGATTAGCCTAGATTATTCAAGTGTACCCAATATAATCACAAGCATCCTTAAAAGTGGAAGAGGGAAGCAAGAGAGAATGAGTCATAATGATGAGAAGTGAGAAAGTCTCAACAAGCCAACCATTGCTGGCTTTGCAGGTGGAAGGGGGTCATGAACCAAAGGATGCAGGTAGAACAGGCATTCTCTAGAGACTTTAGGAAGGAACACAGCCCTGCCAATACTTTGATTTTAGCTCATTCAGTGAGGACCCATATTGGAGCTCTGACCTCCAGAACTGTGAGATAGTAACTTTGTGTAGCTTAAGCCACTAAGCATATGGTAATTTGTTCCCACAGCAACAGGAAATGATACAAGGGCTTATAGGAACCTACATGATTGGCCACTGCCTCCTTCTTCTAGGTCATCTTGGCCCCTTCCCCCCTCACTGTGCTCTGGCCACTCTATCCTTCTTTATGGCCAGCCTCAGAGCCTACCCTCCTCCCTTTCACCTGCTTGGAGAGCACTTTACCTGATGTCTTAGTTCATGTTCTTGAGAAGCAAACCCTGAGATTAGTTCTTGAGTTCCAGACACTTATTTGGGAAATTGTCCCGGGAAACACAGATAGGGGATACACCGATAGGGGATTCGGAGATAAGGCAAATAAGGACAAATTGTCAACAGGGGCACATAGATGAGCAGGCCCCTGCTGTGACGGCTGGAGCTCACTCTCACCAGGAACGCTGCAAAACACCTTAGAATGTGCATGTAAGAATAAGAGGGAAGAGATATGGGAACATATGTATATATATAACGGATTCATTTTGTTGTAAAGCAGAAACTAACACACCATTGTAAAGCAATTATACTCCAATAAAGATGTTAAAAAAAAAAAAGAATTACCCCACCTGGAGGCAAGAAAGCTGGGGTATTTACATATCAGCTTCCATCAGATATTACTTGAGTTCTATTCCTGAGGGGGAAGGTGTTCATTTCCCAGCACTTTTGCCTGCTGCACTGGGACACAGTGGACTCTG
This sequence comes from Delphinus delphis, assembly GCF_949987515.2. Lineage (NCBI taxonomy): Eukaryota > Metazoa > Chordata > Mammalia > Artiodactyla > Delphinidae > Delphinus > Delphinus delphis. Next base: position 144,026,461 of record NC_082685.1, on the reverse strand, counting down.
GCTATCTGTGAAAGCCTCAGGGAAAGAGATACATGTGCTGGCAGCTGGGAGTCAGTCCCCTGGCACTGGAATTATGTGTGAAGGGATAGGAACAAGGCACTAGCGCATCCGCTACATGTGGCTAAGTGTTGTTTATCCTTAAGGCTTTGATGGAAATGTACATTTCTCAGAGAAACCTTTCCTCCTGATTCTCTCTTATAAATACGGCCTCATGTGCTCTTCTAACCTCTTATTTTCTTTCATATCATTTCAGTTTTTTCTTTCATAACACAAATCAGAATTTTAACTACATTTTTTCCCCTGGTTGAATGGGTATCTCCTCCCTCTACCATGTAAGCTCTATGAAGCTAAGGTGCAAACTTGCTTGGGATGTTCGTGTATATTCAGCACATAGTAGACACTTAATAAACATTTGTTGAAGGAATACATAGAGAGTAAATTAATGAATGGAACTGGTGTATAAATAGCTTACTAAGTGCTGCCTGGTACATAACAAACTTTGATAAATTTTAGCTGTTTTGTTACATTTGCAACTTTGTTAAATCTGAGGTGATCTTTTTACTCTATAAGCTACTAGCCTCAAAGTAATCACTGGAGTTTCTACTCCCCCTACCTTAAATATGTACTGCCTTGACTCCCACCAAATTTGTAATGTTCACTACAAGAGGAGTAGAAGTGGGGGAACCATTCATGATAACTTGGAGGTTATTCAGTTCACACACAGAGGTGGAGAAATGGGCATACACTCAACTTGAAGTGGGAGGTGTATGTCTGATGGAAAAATTCCCTGAATGATTTTGATTGTGCCTTCTCCTTGCTACATTGATGTGAAATGAACCAAACCGGTCTTACAATTTTGTGATTACTTTCAAGTAATTATTGACTTTATTTTTAAAATAATTACCTCTTCTAAATGGGAACCACTTGCCATTACCTTTCCACTTCTGAATTCTTTTTTTGCATCACTTGAGCATCTGGCCATGCAAAAACATTGACCTTTCTTGTCCCTTAAAGCAGCTTGTTAAACATTGTGAACCAACGTGTTAAAATGTCTGTTCATTACAAGTCTCTTTTACTCACAGAATCGTTCAAGTGATGGTATTTAAGTATTTGTTCTACACATACTTGGAACAGCAGAACACTAAATAACAATAATATCTAAAAACGTTACAGAAATGAAGATCCATTCTGTATTTTAATTCTATATGAAACAGGTGTGTATGTGTGTGTGTATGTGTGTGTGTGTGTTTGAAATCAGAATCAACTGAATGGATTTTTCAAACTATCCTTCACAGGGGAAGCACTGTCATGGTAAGTCTCTGCTAACTACGGGAATATATTTTGTTTCAGGCATGCGGGGGAAGGACAAAAAGCTGAGAACTACCGTATCCCATTATATCAAGATTAGTATTTTCAGCTCAGTGATGCAGCTGGTTTCTGTGATGTGATCGATAGAGAACAAAGAGCTGTGCCAATCTTGACCTTAAACATATAGTCTTAGTGAAGAAACAACAAAGCCATGAATAACACAACCCATTTAGACAGACTGCCTTGACATTTTCAAGAGACAGGGTGACTATACCTGCCAGTTTGTTTTTTGTCCCCTATATTCCTAGTGGTGTACTTAGGGCTAATTTTTTAATAGTTAGAAACAACGACATAAGAAATAGTAAGCTACTCTTCCTCCCGGAACCTAGGGCAAACCAGAGGTCATGGATGTTTTATGTAATTAATCGTTACTGTTAAAGGGGATCCTAGATTCCTCTTAGTCCCTTTAAATATAAAAATATTATAAGCTGCAGCAAGAACTTTAGCTATTGAAGCCTCCCAATACTGTAATTATTGATCAATACTTGACTTTAATCAAGGAAAAGGAAGGTAGACCTCTGTCTTTGACAAAATTATATATGGATCTAGATTAAAACGAAGACCCTACAGGAAAACTAAGAAATATTTTGTTCTCTGAGGTGATGAAAATGGGCTGGGAAATGTTTGTGAAAGTTAGGTGATGAACTGGAGAGCGAGGGATGTAGGGTGTATGTAACTGGACACCAGTTTTTCTAAAATAGATGTGGAGACCTTTACAGAGAAATCTTTTAATGGAGTGATTCAAAATGTATTGATGCCTCCTGCCCATTAAGGGGGTACTTTTTATTGGGACTGCTCATCACTCAACATTGTGGAGAAGAGCAAGTGAGATTCACGCCCATGGAGAAAGCCAAACTGAGCTGTTGGAGGAAAGGATAGGACAATCAGGTATCAGAATCCACAACAATGTTTTGAGGAATATGGTTCACACACAGGAGGGATGGAAGGAATCAAAGATTCCCAGCTCCCAAACAGATGAGAAGAAGTAAAGAGTTTTGCTGAAAACTCTTTCCATCCAGTGCACCTAGAGGCATATATTATTTCATTTAAAATGTTTTATTTTGCACATATTTATTGGGTACCTATCGTACATCAGGTACCACCATTCTAGGAACTGTGGTTTCTGCAGAAAACAAGACAAAAATTTCTTGCCCACCTGGAGTTTTCATTTTTGAGAAGAAAATCATTCAACACATAAAGAAGTAATCAGATCATAATAAGAACAATGAACAATATAAAGCAGGGTGCAAATAGATTGACCAGGGTGGGTTAAGGGACTATTAAAGAAAGGTTGAAGAAAAGCTTCTCTAAAAATGTAATATTGGAAGTGTCCAGAATGATGAGAACCAACCAGCCCTGCAACAACCTGGAAAGGCATTCCACATAGAAGACTAGCAAACACTCCAAAGAGTGCTCCATTCATGAATCATTTATTCATTTGTGAAACAACTGTCTGAATGCCAGGTGGCGTGAATTCATTGGAGAGAAAGAGAAGCATGATCCTGACATGCATGGATCATGATCTGGTAGAATTCTGTGAGAGTTTGCAAGATCTGATCCAAACACAGCCTAGGCACACTTGGTTAGACACAAAAGTCTAATGCTGGAAGGTACACACACCTTACCTTTATGAACAGAGAAATGCCCCTTGTTCCCAGGTAAAGAGATCTCAGGAAATATTCTTAAATTTTTGGCGCTAGACACTTTTAGAATTTTCCTCCAGTCTGAATTGTGTTAAGAGCTACTTTCACCACCTTTTCCCTGCTTGCTAGCAATTGGAGGGGCAAATGTTAGACTCATATATATGTAAGCTCATTAATACATTCATATCTATAAATCATTTTGAGTGAACGCCTTTCTGCTGTGTAGAAACACCAACTGTGATTCAAACAAAGAAACTACTAGATTTCTCAGTGTTAGAGCCTGTAGCTTCTAGTATCCCAACCCCACCAGCTTCTGAAATCACCTTCCCTGAATGTTTCCCTGCGTTTGGACACTGTACCCTCTGATAGTGTCTAAACTCAGCAAGGAGGATGCTGACAGGCTGAAGCCACCAGAAGCTGGGGCCATCTCTGAAGACAAGTATAGCATTATTACTGTAATTAATATAATTTTAGTTATCAACAATAAATCTCCTCTGCTTCAAGGCACAGAGGGACAAGAATGCTATTTCTTTTTTAGAAAACTCCCTGGAAGGAGAGTAAACCCATGTGGTCTAGGGTGGCTGATAAAATGCCTAGAGTGGGTCAAATGATAACAAAGAGTTGGAAAAGCCGAATGTATTTGAAGAAGTCCCCGAGGAGAGAAGGATACAGCAGATGAGTTGTTGATTTTTAAAGTCTATTCCCTTTGGAATAGACTGGAGCCTTTTGGGCAGAGGTGGCAGGGAGGCATACAAGGGCTGGGTATGATGTCCCAGGTTTGAGTTGAAATGGAAAATCCTCTCTCATAGTCTCCCTTCCTGAAAGAGTTGCAGTGTTTCGGTGATGCTTCCCAGTCTTCGTAGGAATATTAGGCAGTGCTTACCTTGCCTTTGGCCCCTGCTTATTTTAAGCTTAGTATGTCCCTTGAAACCATTGCCAAGGCTGGTAAGTTAATGACAGTCACTGCACCTAGGCCCTGCTTTCCACCAGCTCTGCTACCTGCTGCTCTCTGCCCTATGCCTCTTTCCACCTGTAGCTTTTAGGTTGCTACTCAGGAAAAGGAGAGAGAGACAGAGAGACAGAGACAGAGAGTGAGACAGAGAAGCACAAGGAGGAAGTGTTCTCACTTACCTCTACTTTTGCTTGCTCAGCGTTCTTTTAAATATGGTTCCCATGGATTGCCTTGAGATAGATGCAGAAGTAAATTGTTTGGGAACTAAGTCTCCCCCTTTGACTCTTATCTCTTTACTTGGAACTTCCCTCTTTGTGAGCAGTTGCAGAGTAGCTGATAGACGTGGGTTTAGGCTGAAGGGAGATGGTGATGTAGTACAAAAGGCCATGTGCAAGAAGTTTCCAGACTGGGTTTCTCCTCACAGCTCTGCCATGTGGTCCACAAGTCAGTTTTGTTCTATCAAATGGTTCAATAAGCATCTAGCACTTGTGATGCACTAGGAACCAAGCCTCAGTTTCCTCATCTGGGTAATCAAAGAGTTTCATAAGATGATCTTTATGGTCTCAATCATGTTATATGTCTATGAAAAAAAAAATCAGATATGAACTAGAAGAAATAAAGACTCAAACTCATCATTTCTGAGTCTAGGGAACTGTGTAAGTCATGTGTTATCTATATGTATGTACATAAATCATGATTCAAGAAATACTAGGAAAGAATGTTTCCTTGGGTGAGATCAAGGATCACCAGGATGACAGGATAATGTTTCATACCTTAATATAAGACCGGTTGTGGCATTGGTACTCGACTAGCAAATAGGAAAGCTTAGCACCTGTTAAAGAAAGGAAATTTCTTGTTATTGATTGCCTACTCCAAACTGGAGAGACTTGTAAGTAAATACACTGAGGTGTCAGTCACTAGATAAGGCTAATCTGTGCACCCAGAGATGCCTTTAGCTGATACTTTTGACATTACAGAATGTTCTTTCTTATGGGAATAATCAGCAAGAGGAACATACCTTTCTTCTTCTGTTGTTGCAATAGCAAAAGAAGCTGAAGGAAAAGGAGAGGGGAAACCCAACTCGGTGAATCAAATAAAAGAGAAACTTTTCTGCTAAGGTTGACAGGAAAGAAAGCTGTCATTTAAGATTAACCTACCAGGTATAGATTTAAATTCCCTAGGAATATGCTGTTGAGCCCTTCTCTGCTCTCTTGTTGAAAGAAAAAAATTTCTAGCAATGCTTCTGGGCTTCTTTTAGACTTGACCCTGACACCTACTATTATGTGCTATTGGGTTAACTTATCTTAGGACCTTTGTTTCCTCTTTATCTTGAAAGATAAAGGAGGTTGGTCTCAATCAGTGATTCTCAATTTGTTACTATTGCATTTTTAGCTTTGTTAAAATTAAACTTGTAAAGCAGGATGCTAATAGAATTCAACTGCTGGGATCTCATTAAAGAGTAAATGAGATGACAAAGTTCTTACACTTGGCACATAGAAATTGGTTGATGACGTTGTTAAGGTGACTAAGTTCTGTTTGCTTCTCCCCAGCACCCTCAGCATCATCATCTCACATTTCCTCTCACATTTGAAATGAATGTTTTGAGTACCCATCTGAAGTTCAGTGAGAAATCCAGTTCCCATCTACAAAATATCTTTGTGAGGTGGTGGCCAGGGGAGAGGCAGAAGCAGCACTTTGACACTCTGGGCATTTCTCAACTTTTCTGATTCTGTTGGATTCTCCATCTCTGTTCTGCATCTTTGTTTCTGCCACTGCTGCCCTCTGAGCTTGTGAACTTACATGTAGTTGTCCAGTTTTCCCAGCATCACTTACTGAAGAGGGTGTCTTTTCTCCATTGTATACTCTTGCATCCTTTATCAAAGATAAGGTGACCATATGTGCATGGGTTTATCTCTGGGCTTTCTATCCTGTTCCAATGATCTATATTTCTGTTTTTGTGCCAGTACCATACTGTCTTGATTACTGTAGCTTTGTAGTATAGTCTGAAGTCCAGGAGCCTGATTCCTCCAGCTCCATTTTTCTTTCTCAAAATTGCTTTAGGGCTTCCCTGGTGGCGCAGTTGTTGAGAGTCTGCCTGCCGATGCAGGGGACATGGGTTCGAGCCCTGGTCTGGGAAGATCCCACATGCCGTGGAGCAGCTAGGCCCGTGAGCCACAACTACTGAGTCTGCACGTCTGGAGCTTGTGCTCTGCAACAAGAGAGGCCGCGACAGTGAGAGTCCCGCACACTGTGATGAAGAGTGGCCCCCACTTGCCACAACTGGAGAAAGCCCTCACACAGAAACAAAGACCCAACACAGCCAAAAATAAATAAATTAATTAATTAAAAAAAAATTGCTTTAGCTATTCGGGGTCTTTTGTGTTTCCATACAAATTGTGAAATTTTTTTGTTCTAGTTCTGTGAAAAATGCCAGTGGTAGTTTGATAGGGATTGCACTGAATCTGTAGATTGCTTTGGGTAGTAGAGTCATTTTCACAATGTTGATTCTTCCAGTCCAAGAACATGGTATATCTCTCATCTGTTTGTATCATCTTTAATTTCTTTCATCAGTGTGTTACAGTTTTCTGCATACAGGTCTTTTGTCTCCTTAGGTATGTTTATTCCTAGGTATTTTATTCCTTTTGTTGCAATGGTAAATGGGAGTGTTTCCTTAATTATTCATTTCTTTTCTTTCTTTTTCTTTTTTGCCTGATTTTACTAAGGACTTTAAAATACCAGAAGTTACAATCGTTTTCTCTCATCTAGGACAACTTTCTTGTCCTCCAGACTGGGTTAGGCATTCCACTTACATGTGCTCAGAGCATTCTGCTTTAATATAGCAGAGCACTTACTGCACATCTTTGTAAACTACCCATTTCCCTGGCTTCCTCACTACATTTTGAACTTTCTGAGGCAGGATGTGTTTCTCAGCCACTATTGGATCTTTAGAACCTAGAACATTTCCTGGTACACAGTAAGGCTCTATAAATGTTTGTCGAATTATTGCATAAATAAAGGAAGGAAAGGAAAAACCTCCATTTGTTCTCCATTAAACTGCTCACTGCTAAGCTGCTATTAAAAATAGGACATGTAGGAAGTTTGACTGTCATTGCATCCACTCACCTCCCAGGAGTTCCATGTTGATTGGTTAATATGAAGAACTAGAGACCTCTGAGACCAACATTTCACATAACTCACCTTTAATGTGGGTGAGTTTCCTCGCTGTGAATATATGACTGCAGCCCTGTGGCTGAGATAAAATGGATATAGCATTAATATAAGGCCAATGAGTCCCTCACATCCGCCCCAACTCACAGAGGCAGTTTCCTGCTGTAATTGAGACACAGAATATTTAGAGTCACACCTACAGGCTCTACCATATATTATAATAGATGCATGACCTTGGGCAAATGGCAGTCCTTTTGAGCCACAGCTTCTACATCTGCAAAATGAGATAAAAATAGTTGCCTCATAGTGCTGTTGTAATAAGGAGTTAGTATTTATGACGAGGTTAAAACACAATCTTGCACATAATAAGTGCTCATTAATGTTAGCCAACCATGAAAGAAGGTTTACATTTCTCTGAAAAAGTGTTCACTTTGCAATCACTAAATATCAAAGGGAATGCTTTCTGGAATTTGTCCTTTATTTACATCTGTATAATTGTTAATATAACTGCAAATCTCTGTAGCCCAGCTGTAGTTTCTTGAAAGGAAATATAACTGCAAAGTTCTGTATGCTGCTAAAGGTGGCAAAGAAGGAAGAGTGTTTTTCCTTAGGGATCATAGTAACTTCAGTCAATATCTGGTGACTCCATTTGAATCAACCATATGATTCCATTGAGAAGAGAGGTGGCTTAAAACTTCCGACTTGGTGTTTTTGTTGACAGCTTGCTCTCTCCGCTGCCCCCTACAGGTCAGATAATCTAATTTCTGACGGGTCATTCTCTGACCTGTATTTCCTTCTATTTACATAATTCATTTTGGATTAAGCCAAGCAGCATGGCAAGAGCTAAATAAGGAGTATTAGATTTACTGGATTCTAGTTATCTTTAGCATGACTTCCCTAAAATACTTTATATTATCCAGTAAAAGATTGAAACTCCCCTAGATTCCCCTAGATTCTCTGAATTCATACTGTTTAAAATTATCTGACAGTCCTGAGAAATATTACATGTATCTAGACTCAAAGTCAGGCTAAAAATCATAGAGGAAAAGTTATATTTGCTAAGATATGTAATAAAAAAATTGAGAATAAACTGCCTATGTGTCCTCAACAAAGAAAAAAAATTTTTCACCAGTAAAAACTTAAGCTTTCATGTTTTCAGTTACTGTATTTTGGGAAAAATAATTGTTGGTTATTTTGTCACATTTCCTGTTGATTTCAAATGTGCTTTAATCTAATTTTTTAAGCAAAAATCTCTCAATTACCATAACTGTAGCAGCAATACTGAGGAGCCCACAATGCCGAACTGTCCTGTGGAATATTTTTCAGAGCAGAAAATTTCAATTACCACAATTCTGGTGCTAATCTTAGGGTCCTTATATTACTAACTGTCTCTCTGAAGAAATCTTTGGAAAGGAGAAATATATTCTTAAAAAACATCAACTTCTTGGGGATTCACAACAAATGTAGCTGTCACTCATTTGATGTGTGTGGTCACATGTGTTTATTTCTTATTTAAATTGGCTGAGTTTTCCCTGAAGCAGATTTTATTGATTCCTCCAACACACATACCAAGAGCTAAGTAAGGAAGTTTTTGGATGACTTGTACCCTCTAACTTTTAGTTCCTTGGACTGCTAGATGTTGGACAGTTTTCTTTTTATATGCTATAAAACCCCAGAATTTTACTTTTCTTAGTATTATGTGCTATCTTTTTCAATTACATTGAAATATTATCCTTCTCTGATCTCTGCTATGATTAATAGGATCATGGGCCCATTTGTCTGTTGTTAGTTTTTAGCTTTAGAAAATGCACTGCTGCCCCATGTTCTCTTTATACTTTTTTTCAGTGGACCATGAAACTTGTAAGATGTGGAAATGCATTGACTCATACAACAAGCCAATAATAGCATATGAAAGATTTACAGCTAGAGAGAAGCATACACATTTCTGCAAATCTGAGGTCTCGGTTATGTGTCTTGTCTCCTAAAAATTGGAAATCATTTTAGCTACTGTAACTGTGCTGCTAAACCTATGAAGAGGCAGGTTGTCATGAAGTTCAGGATTGATATTTTTCAAAAGGATTTTAATATTCAAAATTGAAATAATGGTCAAAATTATTTCTAGGACGTTAATGCCATATTGGTAATCTATCAAATACAGTACTGGGATCTGGACGTTTGTAGGGAGAACTACAAAAGCTTTATCTTTTGAATAGCGGTAGAACTATTGCAAACAATACAATTAGTTTCTAAAATAGTGAGGTATTAGCTTTCTTTGTTGCTGTAACAAACTGCCACAAACTTATTGGCTTGAAACAACTTTATTCTTATCTTTCTGTAGGTTAGAAATCTGACACTGGTCTCTCTGGGCTAAAATCAAGGTGTCAACAGGGCGATTACTTTCCAGAGGCTCTAGAGGAAAATCCATTCCCTTGCTTTTTCCAGCTTCTACTCCCATTTCTTGGCTCACAGCCTACTTTCACCATCTTGAAAGCCAGAGAAATATTGGATCTCTCTGACCATCCCTCCATAGTCGCATCTCCCTCTGACCACAGCCGGGAAAGCTTCTTTGCTTTTACCAACCCATGAGATTAGATTTGGCCCACCCGGAATCTTGGATAATCCCAATGTCCATCTCACTTCCCACCTCAATGGAACCATCTCAATCTCCTTAACTTAATCATATCTACAAAGTCCTTTTTGCCATGTAAGGTAACACATTCAAAGGATCCAGGGATTAAGACATGGACATCTTCGGAGCCGTTATTCTGCCTTTCACAGGTACTATTTTCAACACTAAGAAAAGTTGACACACAAGGTATACTCACTGTATCTCTAATAGTAAATACCCGATTATTTCTGTAGACTTTCCCCAAACCTGCAACGCCAAAGCTTTCTTTCCACTGAAATATAGAAGAGCAGAACTGCATATTAAAATTACTTCTTTTCAGATTAAGGAATTTGAAATTAAAATAACTCTGATTGGGGTGTGTGTGTGTGTGTGTGTGTGTTTTCTGAGAGGCTTTTTTTTTTTTTTTTTTTTTGTGGTACGTGGGCCTCTCACTGCTGTGGCCTCTCCCATTGTGGAGCACAGGCTCCGGACGCGCAGGCTCAGCAGCTATGGCTCATGGGCCCAGCCACTCCGCAGCATGTGGGGTCTTCCCAGACCGGGGCACGAACCCGTGTCCCCTGCATCGGCAGGCGGACTCTCAACCACTGTGCCACCAGGGAAACCCTCTAAGAGGCTATTTTAACCTCTTCTTTTGAAAAATATCTTTCCCTGTGAGTGTATTCTTCATTAGACGGGTCTGATTCAAATTATCATAGGCTAAATGGTGGTATCTGATCTGCTTTTCTCCTGACTCCAAATTTCCCACCATGACTATCATCCCATTTGTCTTTAGTACAGAAAACTGCAGGTTGTGCAGATATAAATGCATTATGATGACTCTAATAAATGACCTGGCACTTAGTGTGAGAAAACAGATTTCCATATTTAGGAATGATGGCTGATTGAATGCTTCCTATGTAACCATTAGGCTTAGTTACTTTCCAACTGGTATATAGGATTTGGTTCTCCATTCTCAGCACTCCCTCCATTTCTGTCATCCCCAAACAGAGAGAGCTGCCATGAAAATCCAAAGAAGAAAGAATACTTGCTTCTTCTTAAGATCAGCTAAGCTGACCTCCAAGAAATGTCAAATCATGCACCTCACCTTGGCTGCCATAAGTCTCACCTTTGCACAGACCTTGTTTTTAAGCAATCTTCAGAACAGATTTATAAGTAGGCATTATTTCCTCATTTTACAGATGAAGTGCATGGAGTTCAGAGTGTCTGAGTGAGGTATCTAAGACCTTAGAGCATTAGAATTTACTGGCATTCAGGAACAAATTACAAGACATGCTAAAAGGCAAGAAAAAAGAAACACATCCTGAAGAGACAAAACAGTCATCAGAATCAACCTCAGATATGACAGAGATTTTGGAATTATGAGCTAATAAACTTAAAATATCTTTGATGAAGACGTGAAGGGCTTTAGTGGAAAAAGTAGACAACATGCAAGAACAAGTGAGTAATGTAAGCAGAGAGATATACACTCTAAGAAAGAATCAAAGAAAGTGCTAGAAAACAAAAATATAGTAACAGAAAGGAAGAATATCTTTTATGGGCTCATCAGTATACTTGCCAATGGCCATGGGGAAAAAAAAAATCAGTGAGTTTGAAGATAGTTCAGTAGAAACCTCCCAAGGTGAAATGCAAAGGAAAAATTATATATCAAAACAGAATAAAAACATAACAAACATGTTACAAATAGAACATCCAAGAACTGTAGGACAATTTCTAAAGGTATAACATGTACATAATTGGAATAGCAGAAGGAGGAGAAAGAAGGAATGGAGGAGAGGAAATATTTGAAATCATAATGGCCCAGAACTTTTAAAAATGAATAACATACCACCAACCACAAATCCAGGAAGCTCAGATAATACTAAACAGAATAAATACAACATAAAGCAAGTAGAGAATGAGTGAAAGTTTTCAAGTGTTGAAAAGGAAAACATCCATCAAGTCTGAATTCTATATCTAGCAAAATTATCCTTCAGAAGTAAAGAAATGAAGACTTTCTGAGACAAACAAAACAGGGGATTCATCACCAGTGAACCTGTCTGACAAGAAACGTTAAAAGACATTCTTCAGGCAGAAGGAAAATGATATACGTCAGAAACTTAGATCAACCTAAGCAAAGGAAGAGCATCAGTAATAAATGAAGGTAAAATAAAATCTTAATTTTTGAATTTTTAATGAATCTAAAAGATATGTTTGTTTAAATCAATAAGAGTAACAATGCATTGGGTGACTAAAGCATATGGAGAAGTGAAATGAATGATAACAATGTCACAATGGACAGGAGAGAGGAATTAGGAATAATACACACATTTGGAATAAAATCCAAAATGCCAACAATACCAATGGCTGGTGAAGATATGGAACAATGGGAACTTCATTCATTGTTGGTGGGAATGCAAAAGGGTAAAGCCTTTTTGGAAGACAGCTTGCCAGTTTCTTACAAAGCTAAATGTAGTCTTAACATACAATCCAGCTACTACCGTCTTAGGTATTTACTCAACTGACTTGAAAATTTAAGTATATTCAAAAATCTGCATTTTCAACTGACTTGAAAATTTAAGTATATTCAAAAATCTGCATGTGAATGTTTATTTATGAACTTTAAATGCATATTGATAAATGAAATAAGACAGTCGTAAAAGATTACATATTCTATGATTCCATTTATATGACAATCTGGAAAGTTAAAACTATGGAGATGATAAACTGCTCAGTGGTTGCCAGGGTTTAGGTGTGAGGAGGTTACTAGCTCAGGGGATTTTCTAAGACAGTGAAACTATTCTGTATGATACTTAGAGAGGGATACACGACGCTATGCATTTGTCAAACCCAGGGAGTAAACCTTAAATGATGCAAAGAAAGAAAACTTTAGGGGGTTAGAGGATCCGAGGATGGAATGTAAAATATGACTAAATAAATCTAACATATTATGATTGTATGAAAAAAACCTCATTGAAGAAGGTGGGGGGAAAAGGTGCTGATCTATGTGACTTTAGAAATGAGTGGAGTATGTATCAATACGACAAAAGGCAAAAGAAACTATACATAAGCACTGTACTCCAGCTGATAAAGTTGTATCCCATGGGAGTATGGATTTACAATTCTGAAACCGCAGTCCATATAAATTAGAATATAGATGGCAGATTTTCAGAGGCAGGTTTCTCACTGTTGGAGTGGGAGGTTATAGATAGGGGGCAGGAAAATAGAATGACTCATGTGGCAATGGATTAGAGCTGGAGGCATCAGTATAAACTCATGCTTAGCTTAATAAAGATACAGACAACCATATAGAATTATTTATGGGTATGTGTGTATACATGGGTTAGTATACAAACAAACATTTCCTTGCTCTATCAGCTGAGAAGGCCTAGAAGCAATAATACCCTAGTAGCAATGAGCATACCTAGCACCCAGAACTTAGTTTCTAATACTATCACCAATAAAAGGAACCAGGTCTCCTTGAACAAATTGCTGATTCTAGAACTGGGGCAGGAAATATACAGGATGATCCTTGAACATCTCGTAGTGCCAGAAAGTAAGGGAGTATGAAACAAACAAAACAAACAAAAACCAAAATGACACAAAATGAGCAAACTGAAAGAGCTCCCAGTGACCAAAGCTGGAACAATTTGAGCAATAAAATAAAATAATACTGAATTATAATCCAAAGTATAAAATAAATATCCGTGAGTCCATTCTTATATAAATGATTGAATAAACAAATAAATAAATAAGGAAGAACAGACAAATCTCCCATGCAGAAGAATTCCAAATAATTTATTTATGCAGTTACTTGACCCTGAAGGAGGTAAAACACTGGAGCATAACTCTTCACTCCTTAAGTATGTGGTAGACAAAGGAACTTCCTTTGAAAAAAACACAGTATGGAAAAGGAACAAAAGAGTAACTCTATGGTGGAAAAATTTAACAACCACCACTTGAGCCAGGTGATCATGGTCAACATCAACAATAATGTCAAGTAGATAGTATGTAGTCTCGATATGATGTGATGAGAATGATATCTAACCTCTGTGCTCTTTCTCACCAAACTTCATAATCCCAATCTGATGATGAGAAAGTATCAGACAAATCTCAATAGAGAGCCATTCTACAAAACAGCTGGCCAGGACTCCTTAAAACTTTCAAGGTTATCAAAGTCAAAAAAAGGTTAGACAACTATCACAGCCAAGAGGAGGTATGTAGTCATGGTGACCAAGTGTAATGTGTTATCCTGGATGGGTTCCTGGAACAGACAAGGACATTAGGTAAAACTGAGGAAAATTGAATAAAATGTGAACTTTAGTTAATAATAGTGTATTAATATCAGTTCATTAATTGTGACAAATATACCATATTAGTGTAAGATATTGCTAATTGGGGAAATTGGGCGGGGGTATATGGGCACTCCTGGGCTTCTTTTAATAATTCTCTGTAAATATAAAACTATTCTAAAATGAAGCAGGGTTTAAAAAATTTTAAGCCTACAATGAAATACCTACTACTAGGAGTCCCTTCTAGAATGGTTAAAATTTAAAAAAAATTCTGACAATAACGAAGTTCTAGTGAAGATACAGATGAACTGGAACACTCATCTAACTGCCGATGGAAATGCAGAATGTTACAGCCACTCTGGAAATCAGTCTGGCAGTTTCTTATAAAGGAAAGCACACATTTACCACAGGACCTAGCAATCTCACCCTGAACTATTTACACTAGAGAAATGAAAACTTATTTTCCTATGAAAACCTGTGCACTACTGTTGGAGGGAATGTAAATTGCTAGAGCCACTGTAGAGAACAGTATGGAGGTTCCTTAAAAAACTAAAAATAGAACTACCATACGACCCAGCAATCCCACTACTGGACATATACCCTGAGAAAACCATAATTCAAAAAGAGTCATGTACCACAATGTTCATTGCAGCTCTATTTACAATAGCCAGGACATGGAAGCAACCTAACTGTCCATCGACAGATGAATGGATAAAGAAGATGTGGCACATATATACAACAGAATATTACTCAGCCATAAAAAAAAACGAAACTGAGTTATTTGTAGTGAGGTGGGTGGACCTAGAGTCTGTCATACAGAGTGAAGTAAGTCAGAAAGAGAAAAACAAATACCGTATGCTAACACATATATATAGAATCTAAAAAAAAAAAAAAAAAATGGCTCTGAAGAACCTAGGGGCAGGACAGGAATAAAGACGCAGACGTCGAGAATGGACTTGAGGACAAGGGGAGGGGGAAGGGTAAACTGGGACGAAGTGAGAGAGTGGCATGGACTTATATACACTACCAAATGTAAAATAGATAGCTAGTGGGAAGCAGCTGCACAGCACAGGGAGATCAGCTCGGTGCTTTGTGACCACCTAGAGGTGTGGGATAGGGAGGGTGGGAGGGAGATGCAAGAGGGAGGGGATATGGGGATATATATATATATACATATAGCTGATTCACTTTGTTATACAGCAGAAACTAACACAACATTGTAAAGCAATTATACTCCAATGAAGATGTTAAAAAACAACAACAACAACAAAAACCTGTGCACTAAAATTTATAGCAGCTCTATTTATAATAACCCCCAAACTGGAAACCCAATAACCTTCAAGAAATAAATAAATAAAGTGTGATATAGCCATACAATGGAATGGGACTCAGCAATAAAAAATTAATAAGCTATTGATCCACCCAATAACTAAAATAAATTTCAAAGGCCTCGTGTCCCTGAAAGCTGTCTCCAAAGGTGACGTGCTCTGTAATTCAATTTAGGTGACATTCTAGAAAAGACAAAACGATAGCGATGAGGAACAAAATTGTGGTTACTAGGAGGTTAAGGGTTAGTGAGGGTATGACCATAATAATAGGATATCAAGTGAGAATTTTAGGGTGATGCAACTGTTGTGTTCTGCTTGTGATGGCATTTACACAAATCCATACATTTGTGTATTAAAATACATAAAATACAGGTGTTAAGATATATCAAAATAGCCTGTTACTGTGTATTAATTTAAAAATAAAATAAAAAATGAAAGCAGCAGAGTTTAGAGTTAATCCAGGACTACTAAAAAAATAACAACACACCAGACTCTATACCACATTTCTTATACCCTTTTTGCTCACTCTAACCTCATTAAAAACTTCTTTTCCTTATTACCGCGGTTTACAATATATCTAGGTCAAGGTTGAAAAATATTAGAACTTTTATTCCTGCCCTCAGATATTTTGTGAATATTTCATTCATAATCAAGTTACAAAAATTCTCTTTAGATTTCAAAGTATTTACCAATTTTCCTTTCCCTTTTGTCATTCCCATGTTCCCAAATTGCTTTAAAATCTAACTAGGAAAATATAAATTTCTCTCTACACTTTTTAAACCAACATAGTCTATAGGGAAGAAAGTACATTAAAAGTAATAGAGGCAGGGCTATTACATTTTAAAAATTAAACAGCATGATTTAAATTCCTTGAAATGTGAATTACTACCAATTTACGCCTTCAATTTATCTTTATAAATGTGAAAGGGTAGGAAAAGTCAAAGAAAAGTACTAGCTGGTTAAGGAGGCAATGTAGCATAGTGGAGAGATCAGGGTTTCTCAACCTCAGCACTACTGGTATTTGGGGACGATAATTGTTGTGAGTGGCTGTCCTGTGCATTGCAGGACGTTGAGCAGCTTCCCTGGTGTCTACCCAACAGATTCCAGTGGCATCTCCCACACACCTGTGACAACCAAACATATCTCCAGACAATACCAAAGTCCCCTGGGGCGCAAAATCCCCCCAGGTTGAGAACCACACAGATGAAACAAGGGACTTGTAGGCCAAAGGTGAGGATTCAGTCCAACTTCCCCCATTAGTAGCTGAGCACTTCTGAAGAAATCACATAGCTTCTTTGACCTTTGGTTTCACACAGCACTGAAATAGGCTGAGCCTATTTCTATGAAATTCAAATAAGATAATATATGAAAGATGAATTGTAAATGGTATTATGATTATTAATGAGTGACACAGATATAAACCCTGGATTGGAACTGAGACGTAAAGAGATGAAGCTCTATAAAAAGTATGACTAATATAAAGCAGTATTTTTTTTTAATTGGAGTATTATTGCTTTACAATGTTGTGTTAGTTTCTGCTGTACAGTGAAGTGAATCAGCTATATGTATATGTATATCCCCTCCCTCTTGGACCTCCCTCTCACCCCACCCCCATCCCACCCATCTAGGTCATCACAGAGCACGGAGCTGAGCTCCCTGTGCTTTATATCAGGTTCCCACTAGCTATCTATTTTACTCATGGTAGTGTATAAATGTCAATCTAAATCTTCCAATTCTTCCCACCCCCCCTTACCCCCCGCCGTGTTTACACATCTGTTCTCTATGTCTGGTCTCTATTCCCGCCCTGCAAATAAGTTCATCTGTACCATTTTTCTAGATTCCACATATATACATTAATATATGGTATTTGTTTTTCTCTTTCTGACTTATTTCACTCTGTATGACAGACTCTGGGTCCATCCACATCTCTACAAATGACCCAATTTCTTTTTTTTTAAACTTTTTTTAAATTGAAGAATAGTTGATTTACAATGTTGTGTTAGTTTCTGGTATACAGCAAAGTGGTTCAGTTTTATATATACGTATGTGTGTGTATATATATATTATATATACATAATATATATTCTTTTTAAGATTCTTTTCCATTACATTTTATTACAAGATATTAAATATAGTTTCCTGTGCTATACAGTCAGACCTTGTTTATCTATTTTATATATAGTAGTTTGTATTGGCTAATCCCAAACTCTCAATTTCTCCCTCCCTCCCCGCCCCTTTCCCCTTTGGTAACCATAAGTTTGTTTTCTATGTCTGAATCTGTTTCTGTTTTGTAAATAAGTTCATTTGTACTATTTTTTAGATTCCACATGTAAGTGATATCATATGATATTTGTCTTTCTCTGTCTGACTTACTTCACTTAGTATGACAATCTCTAGGTCCACACATGTTTAAAGCAGTAATTCTTAACTGGGGGTAATTTTGCTACCCAGGGGACATTCGGCAATGTCTGAAGGCATATTTAGCTGTTAGAATTTGGGGAGGGGTGCTACTGGCATCTAGTGTGTAAAGGCCAGGGATGTGGATACTCCTACATATCCTCCAAAGCATAGGGCAGCTCCCTTGACAGCAAAGAATTATCCAGCCCCAAATATCAATACTAATGAGGTTGGGAAATCCTGATTATAAAGACTGTTTAGGACTCTGAGGGGTATTTTTCCTAGAGTGACTCTATCAGGCAGGGTTCTGGCAGGAAGCAAAAGGCTCACTCAGCTGGGATCTTAGAAGTGCATGAATAAAGAGACGACTTCCAGAGCTACGTGCAACTTGAGGAGACGGGCAAGTGATACGGAGGCTCCCAAGGTTTGTCAGTAGAAGAAAGCTGTGACTCCCCAGGCATGAAGAATCCAGGATGTAGAGATAGTATTTCTAGAGCCTCATGAGAGCTGGAGCTTTGGAAGGGAGGTGACTTGACAGGAGCTGTGGTCACAGATTCTGCCAGAACTTGGTACTGAAGCCGGGAGAGAGCAAGAGGAGAACTACTCCAATCTCTCTTTCTTCCCTCAGATCTCCCACCAAACCCAATGGGAAGCCAGGGGACAAAGATGCCCAGGAACTGCAGGCTTTGAGGTTGATGCCTCCCAGGGCACAGAGCAACACAGAGAAGCACTAAGACTCTACTTGTAGTAGATCTGCAGGGATGGGGATTGGGTGGAGGCATGGCAAACATAGAATAGCCTGAAGTCAGTCTTTCTTTTCTTTTAAATTGAAGTATGATTGATTTACAATGTTGTGTTAATTACTGCTGTACAGCAAAGTGATTCAGTTATACATATATATACATTCTTTTTTAATATTCTTTTCCATTATGGTTTATCATAAGATATTGAATATAGTTCCCGGTGCTATACAGTAGGACCTGTTGTTTATCAATTCTATATATAAAAGCTTACGTCTGCTAACCCCGACCTCCCAGTCCATCCCTCCCCCAATGCCCTCCCCTTGGCAACCACCAGTCTGTTCTCTAGTATGGAGATTCTGTTTCTATTTCATAGATAGGTTCATTTGTGTCATATTTTAGATTCCACATATAAGTGATATCACATGGTATTCGTCTTTCTCTTTCTGAGAGTCACCTTTCTTATTTTTCCTGTAGCATGCTTCTTAGATATCTATAGCTGGTGAAAGGCATAGCAAAGAAAATTAGAATCCACAGTGCCAATATCTGGGTGAGAAGGAAAATACTATTTCCCAGGGTATTCAACTCATCTTCCAAGCCCTTGTCATACTCAGCAATTTTAAGTAGAACCCAAACTGACTTTCTAAGTTCTATATTTCACAAAGAACTCATGCCTCATGGTCAGCTACTGCTGATTTTGAGGCAGGAATCAGGAGTGAGGTGGATATATTTCTATTGATAAGGTTGTCAGATGAACTGAGATGTAGCCAAGAAGTCAATGTTCCAACCCAGTTGCACTCTTCACTAGCTGTGTGCCCTGGTGAAATTCTCAGATTTTCCATTTGCAAAAAGGAGCAACTGCATAGAACTAATAGGTGAGCTGCCTGGGACAGGAGAGATCCTCCAGTATCATGTGAACAATATGAGGCCCTGAGGGGGGAAGAGAAACCATTGTTCGCTCCAACTGGAAAATTCCAGCAACTGTGGCAAGAGCAGATCAAACCAACCCCAAACCCAAAGCAAAAATGTTAGCTGCCGAGACTCTCAGGGGGTCAAAAAGATGAATCACATAACTTGCCCAACGAGATTATTAAAATTTGATTTTGTCTTTGAATAAATATTACTGAATACCAACCACAGCCAGGGGTTATGCCAGGTAGCTGAGCACTCAAAGATATCACAGACAAACTCTTTTTCTTGAGGACGTTCTCAGCCATATGAAAGAGTTATTTGTTGTCTTCATACATGCTATCAAAAGTGTTTATGTATTGACATATATACACTACCACATGTAAAATAGGTAGCTAGTGGGAAGCAGCTGCATCACACAGGGAGATCAGCTCGGTGCTCTGTGACTGACTAGAGGGGTGGGATAGGGAGGGTGGGAGGGAGACGCAAGAGGGAGGAGATATGGGGATGTATGTGTACGTATAGCTGATTCACTTTGTTATATAGCAGAAACTAACCCACCATTGTAAAGCAATTATACTCCAATAAAGATGTTTAAAAGAAGTGTTTATGTTTTATTTGTATGTTTAATCAATTTAACTATTGAAAAGCTGGCATTCAACAACCATCTGTCCAGGACCCCTCCTAACCAACATTCTTACCCTAAGAGACTAACCTTTCCCTTGGGGATTATGGCACTGTGCCGCGAGGGTCTAAGCATGTGTTTCTGGGATATTCTCTTCTGTCTTCTCTGGCTACCCTCCATACGCTCTCTTCTCAAAAGATGTTTTAAAAGTTCTCTAGATGTGCATAATGTCCCTCTGGTGTCACTTCTCTTCACGTGATCCTGATGGTACTCTGGTTCTTTCCGTGTACTCTGAAAGTCTTTCTTGCCAGTAACTGCCCCTATTATCAACTTCCCATGTTCCAAGTAATGGCTACATTCTTCTGCAAACCCTTGAATGTATTCTCCAAGTTTATGCCTCTTTCAGTAATGGACTATTCAAATCCCAAAAGAAGTGTCCTTTTGCAGTATCTTCTCTTCGATTTTTCACAGCCCATCCCCCATGCCTCTCATATGGCCAATTGTACCTGCAGCCCTGGCCTGGTCCAGCTTATGTTCCATGGATTGCAACTTTGCTACGTAGCACATGAGATAAAGGTCAAGGGATTTGAAGAGAACTGGAAATGGGTCTGCCTTCTGAATCTTGGGCTCTGACTGAACCCTTTTCCTGCTGCTCTCTTCAGCCATTTTCAGTGCAATGCTGTTAAATATTTACCACCTCACTGGTCCTTTCACCTCTGAATTACCCAATGATGTAGCTAGGAATTTAAGGCTCTCAATCAAAAATGTTTGGAACCCATTATGTTTATTTCTAGAGTTCTTCCAATTCAGGTGCCATTTAAATGGCATTCAAACCACAGAGAGTGAGGAAAGCAGAGGCACCAGCAGGATGTTTCTGGTTCCTCTAATCACTAGGACCAAGTTACTAAAGCAGAGTTGAAACAATGCTTCATTACCCCCATTTTTGTCATTGGTTACCCTTTAAGATCTAGACTCCAGCATTTTGAAAAAGATCTGCAAGAGTCTCAGCCAGAAGCACATTTTTGATGAACTAGGTTATGGAGAACAATACATTACATATTTGTATTCATTTTCTGTGGTTGCATAAACTATTACCCCCATACTTAGTATCTTAAAACAATAAACATGTATTATCTCACAGTTCCTGAGTCAGGAATTAGGGAGCAGCTTTGCTGAGTGGATCTGGTTTAGGGTCTCTCCTGAGTTTGTGGTCAAGATGTCAGATGGCACTGCCATACCCTGAAGGTGACTGGGACTGGAGGATCCACATCCAAGGTGGCTCACTTCCATGTCTGTCAAGTTAATGCTGGTTGTTGGCAGGAGACCTCAGTTCTTCCCTACATGGACCTCTCCAGAAGGTTGCTGTACCTGGCTTTCCCAGAGTGATCCAAGAGAGCAAGGCAGATGTTGCAATGTCTTTAATGACCTAGCTTTAGAAGTCACACACTGTCATTTCCACACTATTCGTGAATACCAGGTGGTGAAGTTCATTGGAGGTCATCTTGGATGGCATCTGGGAGCTCATTTACCATGTCTAATGGCATTAAAGGTTTTCAATAAAATATACACATGATTTAATCAATACATATTTTGATAATGAAAATCATCCTGGAATACCTAAGTATAACTTCTAAAGAATTGAATTTTCATTACCAACTTCCAAGGCTGGTGAGGCTGCACCAAAGTCTAACCAAACTCCACATGATCCTGCAATTTCCTTTTTCTCACGTAGGTGACAGAGTTTCTAGAAGAGCTATTCCTCAGTCACATAACCTTGAAATTGTGACACGTGCCTGTGGATCAGTCTTAAATTTACGTCTCTAACATCTTTGAAGATTAAGAACATTTTCCTCCTTCAGAGAAATCTCAACTGATACTATGAACAACTGTATGTCAAAAAATTTGACAACCTAGAAGAAATGGACAACTTTCTAGAAACATAGGGCCCACCAAAGTTGAATCAATTAGAAATAGATAATTTGAACAGACCCATCACTAGAAGTGAAATAGAATCTGTAAATACAAAACAAAACAAAAAAACTTCCTACAAACAAAAGTCCAGGACCAGATGGCTTCACAGGCAAATTCTACCAAACATACAAAGAAGAACTTATACTGATTCTTCTCAAACTCTTCCAAAATACTGACAAGGAGGGAACACTTCCAAAGACATTCTATGAAGCTACCATCATCCTGATACTAAAACCAGACAAAGACACCACCAAAAAAGAAAATCACAGGCCAATATCTTTGGTGAATATAGATGCAAAAATTCTCAACAAAATATTAGCAAACCAAATCCAACAACACATAAAAAAGATCATATACCACGACCAAGAGTGTTTCATCCCAGGTTCACAAGAATGGTTCAACATATGCAAATCAACCAATGTAAAATACCACATTGACAAAAGAAAAGTAAAAAACCACATGATCATCTCAGTAGATTCAGAAAAAGCATTTGACAAAATTCAACATCCATTCATGATAAAAACTCTTACCAAAGTGGGAATAGAGGGAACATATCTCAACATAATAAAAGCCATTTATGACAAACCCACAGCTAATGTAATACTCAATGGTGAAAAGATGAAAGTCTTCCCACTAAAATCTGGAACAAGACAAGGATGCCCACTCATACCACTTCTCTTTAACATAGCATTGGAAGTCCTAGCCACAGCAATCAGACAAGAAAAAGAAATAAAGGTATCCAAATCAGAAGGGAAGAGGTAAAATTGTCACTATATGCAGATGACATGATACTATATATAGAAAACCCTAAGGACTCTACACAAAAACTACTAGGTCTAATAAGTGAATTCAGTGAAGTAGCAGGATACAAGATTAACATTCAGAAATCAGTTGCATTCCTTTACACTAACAATGAAATATCAGAAAGGGAATGTAAAAAAACAATACCTTTTAAAATTGCACCAATAAAAGAAAAAAACCTAGAAATAAACCTGACCAATGAGGTGAAAGACTTATATGCCGAGAACTATAAAACATTAATAAAGGAAATAAAAGAGGATTCAAAGAAATGGAAAGATATCCCATGTTCTTGGATTGGAAGAATTAACATTGTCAAAATGGCAATACTACTCAAAGCAATCCACATATTTAATGCAATCCCTATCAAATTACCAATGACATTTTTCACAGAACTAGAACAAATACAAAAATTTATATGGAACCATAAAAGACCTAGAATTGCTCGAGTAATCCTGAGGGAAATAAACAAAGCAGGAGGCATAACTCTTCCAGACTTCAGACAATAATACAAAGCTACAGTGATCAAAACAGTGTGGTATTGGTACAAAAACAGGCATATGGGTCAATAGAACAGAATAGAGAGCCCAGAAATAAACCCACACACCTACGGTCAATTCATCTTCAACAAAGGAAGCTAGAATATAAAATGGGAAAAAGACAGTCTCTTCAGTAAGTGGTGCTGGGAAAGTTGGTCAGCTGCACATAAATCAATGAAGTTAGAACACACCCTCACACGATGCACAAAAATAAACTCAAAATGGCTTAGGACTTAAGCATAAGACATGACACCATAAAACTCCTAGAAGAGAACATAAGCAAAACATTCTCTGACATAAATCATACAAATGTTTTCTTTGGTCAGTCTCCCAAGGCAATAGAAATAAAAACAAAAATAAACAAATGGGACCAAGTCAAACTTACAAGCTTTTGCACAGCAAAGGAACCCATAAACAAAACGAAAAGACAACCTACAGAATGGGAGAAATATTTGCAAATGATGCAACAGACAAGGACTTAATCTCCAAAATATACAAACAACTCAACAATGACAGCAAAAAAAAAACAAATAACCCAATCAAAAAAATGGCAGAAAACCTTAATAGACATTTCTCCAAAGAAGACATACAGATGGCCAGTAGGCACATGAAAAGATGATCAACATCAGTAATTGTTAGACAAATGCAAATCAAAACTACAACGAGTTACCACCACACACTGGTCAGAATGGCCATCATTAAAAAGTCTATAAATAACAAATGCTGGAGAGGATGTGGAGAAAAGGGAACCCTCCTACACTGTTGGTGGGAATGTCAGTTGGTACAGCCACTATGGAAAACAGTATGGAGGTTCCTCAGAAAACTAAAAATATAATTACCATATGATCCAGCAATTCCACTCCTGGGAATATACCTGGACAAAACTATAATTCAAAAAGACACATGCACCCCTATGTTCATAGCAGCACTGTTCACAACAGCCAAAAAATGGAAACAACCTAAATGTCCATCAACAGATGAATGGATAAAGAAGATGTGGAATGGAATACTACTCAGCCATAAAAAAGAACAAAATAGTGCCATTTGCAGCAACATGGATGCAACTAGAGATTATCATACTAAGTGAAGTAAGTTGGAAAGAGAAAGACAAATATCATATGATATCACTTATATGTGGAATCCAAAATATGGCACAAATGAACCTATCTACAAAACAGAAACAGACTCATAGACATAGAGGACAGACTTGTGGTTGCCAAGGGGGAGGGGGGCAGGGAGGGGGTTGGACTGGAAGTTTGGGGTTGGTAGATGCAAGCTATTACATTTAGAATGGATAAACAACAAGATCCTAATGTATAGCACAGGGAATTCTATTGAATATCCTGTGATAAACCACAATGGAAAAGAATATAAAAAAAGAATGTCTATGTGTGTATAACTGAGTCACTTTGCTGTACAGCAGAGACTGGCCCAACATTGTAAATCAACTATACTTCAATTGAAAAAAGGAGTGTGCTTTCCTCTTTCAAAAAGCATCATAAATATTGATACAGATTGGCTATTCTTAGGAAGCAGCTTAAACAGCAGCTGTGATTCTGTTCTTGTTTTTTAAATTTGTTGACATTAGCTTGTTTACATGATCCAGAACCCACAACCTGCATATCCAATTGCACATCTGTACCTATGTTATCACATTTCAATCTGTATGTGGTCTTCCCAACAATTAGATGGAGTTTATATTTTATCAAAATTCTGTATTCATTTTAGTTTAAAATGGTATTCTAGGTAAACATGGGATTTCTAAGGCCATAACATTCCAGGTATAATTGGTTTTCAAAGGACCTTTCCCACGTTCTACTAGAGTGTCATACCCAGAGGCTTTCAGCATATGTGGCTCAGGTGCAGCCTTTGGCAGGAATAAGCCAAATGGGAAAGACTATACTTTGTAGTTACAGATTTAGATTCTGGTTGAGATTCAGCTTCTTTAACTCAAAGTCATCCTGACACCTTGTTGTCAGGTGTGAACAAGGTGGCAGGTCTGCTACTGTGTTTCCCAGATACCCTGACTCTTCCACATCACTAGAACCTAAGTTTTCAATCTTTCTATGACACACTGCTCTCACAAAGTGTTTATCTTTAAAGTAATCCAGCCGCCACAAAACATTCAGTGTCCTGAAGTTGAGCCACACTATTTTCATTTACCGCCTAAACGATCATGACACTACTTTGGCAAAACACCTCTTTGAACTCTGTCTCTAAGAGTTTTGACTCCAGAGTGTAGTGCATACAACTTCTTAGGAGACTCAATGGAAAGGTCTGATCTTGGAATCTAAATGAAGTAGCACTTATAATCTGAAGGGCTTTCTTTCCCTGTTATAAACTGGCACGATGACAACACCAACAAGGCCAAATGGACATCACAGTAAGAAACAAAGCCAAAGGTTTAGAAGTACAGAGAAAGCCTCTTAACTGCCAGGATGAGGTCGTTTGTCCTGGTGCAAGTCTAAAAGGTTAGTCCAGATCTTCCAAAAAAAGAGGGTCATACTCAGAAAACCGAGAGTCACATGAAAAGGAATCCACCATAGCATCCACTTCAACACAATATAAATGAACTAAACATCATCTTCCAGAGGAAATCACCTAATGAATTCCATCTGCCTATATTTAATTGGGGTTGTTTAAGGATTCTAAAAAAAAAAAAAAATTCTAAATACTGGTGAGTTTTCCTTTCCTTGGAGAAATATAATCAAAGTTATTACTCAGTGGAAATTATAATTATTACTACTTATTAAACAAACAGTAATTTTGGCAAGAAAGCTTGAGAACAACATATTATGAGAGAAAAACATAAAAGGAAACAATAACCCAGAGCCAAGCAAATCAATTATTAGCAAATACATCAATGAGAAGTGCTTAAAATCTATGGACTTTTGATCAAATGTTGTTATATTTTAATAAGAAACAAACTAGTATGTGGTATGTCGTACGTCATACATCATTTGACATGTACTGATGCGTTCTTCAGGGAAGCATTGTCAGAATTTTGTAAAATTGAAGCTCTTTAGCTGTATTTCAGAGGTTTTTTAAATAAATACGGAATTACTAAGATGATGTGTTTTTATAAACTGAATACACTAGGTAAATGCAGTGCGGCAGTTTACTAAAGTAATAGAAAGCCATATAGGAAAAAAATGGATTGGCCTAATCATATTAGGGTTTTCTCTGAGGATTTTGTAATCAGATGAAATCTGTTCCACTGAAGGCTTAATCAAATGAAAACTTGGAGTGTAGCAAAAATTCACATACTGATTAAGGGCAGGAGAGTAGTGGAAGATACTTGTCTGATTTGTCAAAATGCATAGATTATGGAGTAGTTTTTAAGACAATCTGTGTGGTGAAAGACACAGAAAGACAATCAGGAGCAAGAAGATTTGCAATTTAGTCCTGGTTTCATCGTGTAATAGCTTGTGACCTTGGTCAAGTCACATCCTTTCGACCTGAACTTTTGTTCTGTAGAGCTGACATAAAAATCATTCTTTTATCCATCTCACAGGTCTGATGTGATGATCCATATACAGGGAAGTACTTTGTAAACTCTTAAATGCTGAATAAAAGTATTTTTATTGTATTCAAGTATATGCAGTAGCAACTTAAGCTTATAAAGAGTTGCCTGATACTGATCTTCAGGGAATTTACTTTAATGAATACTTGACTAAGATTTAAATTAATGCAACAACTTAGTGTATACAATTACTGCTTCTTGAGGTTGTTTCTCTTGAGTAAGCCATTTCCTCCATGGTTTTTAATTCATTCTAATGAATATGACCATCTCTTTTTACATTAAAAGTACAAAGAAAAATCTCAGTCCAGCAGCTTTCCCTGCAGTTGTTTCAATCCATTTAGGAAGTGGAAGCTTACTTTGTGCTAAATTCTGTAGGAGTGAATCTGGTTTCTTTCATTCAGAGAGTTTTCACCAATAGGGACATATGTGATGATTGCACATAGCTAAGTATAATACAAAGCAGATGAAAAAAAAAATTTCTAAGAATGGCCCAAAGTACTGATGATGCTCTAAGGAGAGACTTTGTTTCTAGAGAGAGATTTAGAAAAGCTTTAGAGAGGTGAAATTTCACCTGATAGATCTGGTTAAACAGCATATTCTAGGCAATCAGACTTAGAGCATAGAGGTGAAAAGTAGTCTAATTTGGTAAGAAGATACATTGCCTGGGGAAGTAGAGGGGAACTGTGGCTGGAAAGATTGTCTGAGGCTGCATCAGGAAGGATTTTGAAAGCAAAAAACAGGCAGAACAAAAAGCCAGTAAGAACAGAAGAGAGACCCTTCCTTTCCTCTTAGGAGATTGTGTCTTATTATTATTTTTCTTATAACAAAAAGCAGTACATGTATGTACAGGGGGAAATCTTCACAAAACAATACAAACAGGCAGAAGAAGAAAATAAACATTTAAATCTCACAATGACTGTTGTGTTCTAATCCACATTTTACAAACTGAGAAACTCAGCTTAGAGAGAATAAATATTGTCTAGGTTCATTGATATGGACTGAATTGTGTCCCCCTCTCCCCCAAATTCATATGTTGAAGCTCTAACCCTCAATGTGATAATGTTTGGAGGTGGGGCCTTTGGAAGGTAGTTAGGTTCAGATGAGCTAATGGTGTGTATGTAGCGGGGTGGCCTGGTCTGATGAGATTAGTGTCTTTATACCAGAGTGTCTTTATACTCTGGTGTCTATACACCAGAGCTCTCTCTCTGTCTCTCTGTCTCTCTCTGGGAGCTCTTACAGAGAGGACACCCTGTGAGCACATAGCAAAAGGTAGCATCTACAAGCCAGGAAGGGAGGTCTCACCAGAAACCAATCATGCTGGCACCCTGATCTTGGACTTTTAGCCACCAAAACCGTGAGAAAATAAATGTCTATTATTTGAGAAACACAGTCTATTTTGATTATGGCAGCCCAAGCTGTGTAATATACTCACGTAGCTGGATTAAAACTCAGGTTAACACTCAAGATGAACACTTTTAACCTCAAGATTAAATAAAAATAATGCAATCTACCTCCAAAGTTAAGGCAAATAATAATAATAATAATACCTAAACAATTTTCTAAATACTTTACATGTATTAACTCATTAAACCCTTACAATGAAGTTATGAGGTTTGTTCTATTATTATTCCTTTTTAAAAAAATGAGGTACAACTGACATACAACATTGTATTAGTTTCAGGTGTACAACATAATGATTCAATATTTGTATATGTTGAGAACTGATCACTACAATAAGTCTAGTTAACATCTGTAACTATATGTAGTTACAGAATTTTTTTTCTTGTGATGAGAACTTTTAAGACTTATCTTCTTAGCAACTTTCAAATATGCAATAGCTTTATTAACTATAGTCATGCTGTACATTACATCCCCATGACTTATTTATTTTATAACTGGAAGTTTATACCTTTTAATGCCACTTACCCATTTAGCCCCCGCCTCACCCCTGCCTTGGGCAACCACCAATATGTTCTCTGTATCTATTCTTTTGTTGCTGTTTTAGATTTCACATATATACGAGATCACATAGTATTTGTCTTTCTCTGCCTGACTTACTTCACTTAGCCTAATGTCCTCAAGCCCTATTCATGTTGTCACAAATGATAAGATTTCATTTTTTATGGCAGAATAATATTCTGTTGTATATATATACATATATATATATGTATATATATACACATCATCTTTAACCATTCATCTGTGGATGGACATAGGTTGCTTTCATATTTTGGCTATTGTAAATAATGCTGCAAAGAACACGGGGCTGTATGCATTTTTTGAGTTAGTTTTTTGTTTTCTGTGAATAAATACCCAGAAGTGGAATTGCTGGATCATACTGTAGTTCTATTTTTAATTTTTTAAAGAATCTCCATTCTGTTTTGCATAGTGGCTGCAATCCCAACAACAGTGCATGAAGGTTCCCTTTTCTCCACATCTTTGCCAACATGTTATTCCTTGTCTTTTTGATAATAGACATTCTAACAGATGTGAAGTGATATTTCATTGTGGTTTTGATTTGCATTTCCCTGATGATTAGTTATGTTGAATATCTTTCCATGTGCCCTTTGGCCATCTGTATGTCTTCTTTGGAAAAATGTTTATTCACATCCTTTACCCATTTTTTAGTTGAATTTTTTGTTTTTTGCTATTGAGTTGTATGAGTTCTTTATGTATTTTGGATATTAACCTTTCAACGGATATATGATTTGCAGTTATTTTCTCCCATTCTCTATGGCTGCTTTTTTATTTGTTGAAGGTCTTTTGATATACAGAAGTTTTTTACTTTGGTGTAGTCCTATTATTTTCCTTTAATACACTAATAAAATGATTTAAAAAGACATTATAACAACAAAATTCAAACCTTAAAATACATAATGGGGAATAAATAATAACTCGAGTTGAGATACCCTTTCGACAATGATAGGTTGGATTCAACTCTAAGTGAAGTTTTTTTGTTTTGTTTTTTGTTCTGTCTATAATTAATTCCTAGGCTGACAGTGTTTCTGGAACAAAATTTTTGTAATCTCATGCTTCAGATACTCATGGTGATAAATTATAATGGCCTTGAAATAGAAGAATCTGGAATGTGATAAGCATATACACATGGGACACAGATATGCAGACAGAATGGCTCTGAGAAATGTTTATCTGTTTAGAGACCTAAATTTGAAGTTTTGGATGAAAATTCACAATAAGATACCCGACTGTCTGGGTATTCTGAGCACATACAGCCATCACACAGCATTAATGATCTGTCTAGAGGATAAATTATCTTAGTCAAATAAAGACCTTATCACAATAGAAAAATTACCATAGAGGAAAGACATACACTTATTCATCAACTTGGAAGGATCATAAAAATTTACAATGGTTTTTAGATGCAACATTGGATAGTTCAAACTGAATAAATCAAAGATTTACTTAATCAAAGCCACTTCTCCTTTCAAGATTTTCTCCCACTGCCTACAAATTTTGTGAACTCTTTCATTTTTAAATGTTTTCTATATTCTTTTTTATTTTATTTCACAAAAGCAGCATCTTGATTTCAGAAGAGAAAAATCTCATACCAGCCCATTTCTCCCATTCTACAAAAATTGTTTTTAAAAATTAAACAATAAGAAGGATAATAGTTGTACAAGGTTCAAACCTGATTCATCTTTTGATAATGTGATACTAAGTACATTAACCAAACAGTGTAAGCACCTAAGAATCAATTCTCCATTCAGTGTTATCCACCAATAAGGTAGATTTCTCACATATATAAAATATATTTAACAAATGCATGTATTCTTATAGCAAGATCAGTTTAATCATAGAATAAAAGTTCTGCAATACTAAATATTCAGAGCTCTTTTATAACACTGTACATTAAAAAATAAATATTTGTATCACATAGTTACTTTGCATAAGTCGAAGATTTTAATTTCATTAAATGCCTGCTGCAGAGTCAGGAATTAATATCATTAATATCAACCAGCCCTAATTCTGACTTTTACCTGCTGTATAATCTCAGGCAAGTAATTTTTAATCTTTGGCCCCATATCAATATGAAAGGGTCGCCAATAATCTCTAAGGGCTTTTCTAACATGGTATTTCAGGCTGTGGTTATCCACTTCACTTTGGTAGGCCAACACAATAAACAGACTCTAAGTAAATCTGATTTCTTTAGATTATTCTTTCTGCACAAATAACTGCATCCTGCATGCTTACATAACAAGAAGGCCCAAGAGGCTGATAAAAATTATAACTGTAGAAAATGTACTGAAAGTCTTTATCCCCAGAGGCTTCCTGAATACTGTCAATTACGTCCCAAATACAGTTTTGGTTCAGTAAAATCTCTACATGTATTGTATCACAACATATTTTTCCTCTTAATTTTTAAACACATATATGACTGACAGGATTGTTAATCTATGTGTTTTTCATTTATTTGCCCTTAGCTCATATTATTTGCCCTCATTTATTTGCCCTTTCATTTATTTGCCCTTAGCTCATATTATTGTGTAATTCATAAAAATGTCAAAGCTCTTTCAATGTGTAAAAGCTGCTTTCACCAACTTGTCTTTCAGAAACAGAAGGAAGGATTTTGCAAGAATAAAGTCAAATCTTTCTTCCAACTCCTGCACACCTGAAAAGGGATCAAGTACTGTGGGAGATAAAACTTACCAAAATCTGTTTTCTCTTTTCCTTAACACAAGCGATTGTCAGAGGTCAAAAAGGCTGCTCTTTCATGTACAGTTTTACCAGGGGCTGTCATAACCAATGGAAGAACTTCTTTTGTATCTTAATATTGCAGTGGAACTGATAAAAAGAAAAAGCCTTATTTAAAGAAATATTTTTAAGCCATACTCATTATGAAATAAACTAAAAAACAGCCCTAGAGATAAAAATAAATCCAAAGAGAGAAGTTTATTTAAAGTGTAATTATTTTATAAAACAGAGTTCAGTATTATGAAAATTCAATATGTTATATTACTAAATTAATACAGTTGAAGGTTAGCAAAATTCTGGATGGACATGACCAAGGACATAGGGAGAGACAGTGATGAAACTTTGTACACAAAACTGCGTGCAATACTGTCAGGACAGAATGGAAAAATGTGATGTTGACAGACATTTTTAGTGAAATGTCAAGGGTATGTTGAGTAATGACGTGTGTGCCTTTTGTAAATTCACCTTCATATCTCATTGAACTAGGCCGGCTTTCCTCCTTTATGGTGTACTCTTCCCAACAAAGTGATCCTTCCTCCAGTTCATTTCAGCCAGTACTTTCTGAGCAGCCAATATAAGCTCAACATTTGCTGAGATCTATTATTATCAATTATTACCAGGCCTTCTGTTAGTTCCAGAGACACAAAGAATACAAGAGACCCAGTTTCTGTCCTTGAGGACTTATAATCTAATGGGGGAATGTGCAGTATAGAGTCAAGTCTACTACATCCTCAAAATATCAAATATGAGCCTCCTTGGGGTCAATTTCCAGCAGCATCTCCAAGGGACATCCTGTGAAGAATGGGATCCTCAAAGTTTATATGTCAATTCAAAGCCCTTGAATTGACTATCACTTGTTATGGACTTGTCTTCTAATAATTGATTCATTTTCTGTATCCCTTTTGTTGGGTTATACTTTCTTTAAGTTTGATACTTATTTATAAACCAATATCTTAGGTATAGAGGTTTCCTTGTCCCAAGATTACCTTGATTTCTGAAACTTTGGCTCTCATTCAGGACTTTCCTCAGTTTAAATATCAGAATCATTAAGGTAACATCTTCTGGGGACTTCATTCATGTGTTCAAAAACCTTAGTATGCGCAAAATTAGCGGAGGATTCTGGAGATCAGCGTCTTTGGATCTTTCCCAGAAAACTGCTTTCCTAGGCCTATGCCAGAGCCTTGGAAATTTTAACAAACATTTTAGGAATTTCTGATGTTCGCAGTCCAAAGACCACACTTTGAGGAACCTTATATTATAGAATGCTCCCTCCCAGTATGACAAATATGTTTCAGCCTGAAAAAGTTAGACGTTTTGTTGCTGTTTCTTTATTGTCATAAAATACATTCGTAAAGTCAACTGTAGCTTTGCCAGGCAGTGTCTTAACATCTAACACTCCTTCAGAAATGTGGGCATGAACTCTGATCCAGCCCATAGTTCTTTGAAATAGAATTAAGAATTCAATTTTTAAATTAAGATTCACCTTTTGTTTACCAGGCAGCTTTTTCTTCTAACAATATTGCTGAGCCTCACGTACAGAAACAAAATTCTATTAACCTCTGAGTAGAACCATAAACAGAAATAATAATAGCTTTCTGCAGAGAAATGAAGAGAGAATGAAAAAGCACCTTTTGGGGGCTTCCCTGGTGGTGCAGTGGTTGAGCGTCCGTCTGCCAATGCAGGGGACACAGGTTCGTGCCCCGGTCTGGGAAGATCCCACATGCCGCGGAGCGGCTGGGCCCGTGAGCCATGGCCGCTGAGCCTGCGCGTCCGGAGCCTGTGCTCCGCAACGGGAGAGGCCACGACAGTGAGGGCCCGCGTACCTCAAAAAAAAAAAAAAAAAAGCTCCTTTTGGAGGCTGGAATAACAAGGGCATTAACTAATATATTTTCCTGTATGTTTAGACATTAAATCAGTCGGAAAAAAAGCTGGAAACCACAGGTTAAAATAGAAGAGGCTAGAAACCCACAGGGAAATGAAAGTGTCAGAAGTTTTCAACAATGTTAAGCAAACAATAATGGCACAGGAGCCTCTGTAAGAGACTGCAAAGTGGCACTGTGAATGTGGGCATGGATTTCTGTTTAGCTATAGTCATAGCTATCTGTGTGGTTCTAGATTTTATGAGCCACTGCATCAGTCCCAGCAGGGAAGCAAAACCTCCATTGCAGAGACCAGGGCTCAACACAGGTCTTTGCAGATGTGCTGGGCACACTTTATTCAAATTTGAATTTAATTTATCTTAAATATGATTTATTAAATATATTCTCTCTAAATTTAAATAAGCACTTCCAAGGGCTGGCTAAGTGTTGCACTGCTGCTACACAGTGTGCTTACACTCTTCTAAGAGCTTTGGACTGTGAACTCCTTTATAGCAGCCTTCTGAGGTAGTATAATTATTATTCCCATTTTACAGATGAGGAAACTGAGGAACAGAAAGATTAGATAAGTCACCTACAGTCATACAGTTAGCATGTGGCAGATGGTGTTTGGAGTTGTGTTTAAACACTTGGTTTAGGATCACTGAATGAGCTCATTCATCTCCTCAACTGGTGGACTAGATTCCTGGGGGAAAGAGGGTCTGATGAAAACAATGGGTTTTGCTACCCTTCCTATCTCCCCATTCCCCTTTCTTTTTTTGCTTGGTGCCTCTAGTCTTCCTAAGACTTAACTACTTAGTTTGTACTATTCCAGTGGGCAGTGGAAGGGATATTTTGCAAACATTTGGGGTCATGTATGTGATTTGTCTGTTCATGGGCCCTGGGGAGGGTTATGGTACCCAGGACCACAGTGCTTAAGGACTCCTCAGCCTCAGCTCCTAGAACTGGCATCTTCTCAGCAGGAACCACAAAGTCAATTGCCGTGACAATTTCAGGACGTCACAGAGGCTTATGTCACTGCCTGCCACTTGCAAGGAGCTTCCTAAATAAGGTTCTCCATCCAGAAAATGAGTGAGGGTCGTGACACTCCCCTGGCATGGAGGCCATTGGGCCCGGCGGAGAATCTGCATAAATCTTTGCCCCCCCCGCCTCCATTCCTACCGTCCTTGTCCATCTCCTCATGTTTCGTGTGAATGACTACGGATCTTCCTGACTGCTTCCACTTTCCCAGCTCCCAACCCACTCTTCAAACAGTAGCCAGAATGGTCTTTTTTGAAACAAATTTGTGTCACTCCATTGACTGACCTCCTTCAGTGACACCACATTGCCCTCACTACTTTTTTTTCTCCTCTCCTTTTATAGGAGGGAGAGGAATCAGCTGGAGATCGGGTTAAAGATGCAGGTCCCTGGTCCCACCCCAGACTTATGAAATCCGTCTGTGGGAGTTGGGCCTATATGTCTGCGTTTGAAACATGTTCACCAGGGGCTGCAAGTGCACACATTTCGGGAGAAATACTAACCTATGGGATAAAGTTCTGTTTCCTTAACATGCTATATAAGTTGACTCTATAAAAAGAATGCACATTTCTGGGCGCCTCTCCAACCTCATCTCCTGTCTGCTGTTGCAGCAAGAATGACAGTTTGGGCTTCCTGAATTCCCACACTGTTTTTCATTTCTTTTGTCTTTATTGAGGGTTGTTGCCTACAGTAGGGCAGGTTGCGCACTGCACAAATCTAAGGGTTACCATTCACATTACAATCTGAGTGATGGAGGCCCTGCCTTTGTTCATGTTTCCAGTGCCTGGAATGCCCTTTTGCTTCCTCTCTTCCTGACTTAGGTCCAGTTATCTTATAAAGAAACAGCTCTGGCATCATCACCTTTCTGGAACCCAGGAACATTTGCATAGCTCTATTATCACATTTATCACATTATATTTCCATGTTCTTTTCCTGCATCTGTATCTTCCAGCAGATATGAGTGATTTGAGGACAGGGTCTTATTTATCCATTTACCCTCACTGTCAAGTACAGTACTAGACCCAAAGTGGACACTCAACTGAGGCTTATAGAATTAATGAATAAAATTGGATGATTAGACCAGCATTCATTCATTCATTCAAAAACACTTGTGTTCCTTAGAAAGCTGACCCTATAGGTTTACATAAAAATGTAATTTTTTGTAATTTTTGCATTTTTAATGCAATTTAAGAGACATGTTATATATTTTAAGTAGATTTCTGTATTTTTAGGATGTTTTAGCAGCAAGTAAGGAAACTAAAAATGGTTGGAAAAACAATGACACTTATTAAGTCTCATAGGAGGATGTCCTAAGGCAGGACCCACTTCAGGTCTAGTCCAGCAGTTTAACAAGGCCATCCTGGATTCAGCTTCCCCTCTGCCATCTGTCCATCCACAGCACCAACTGATTCCCCAGGGAGTGAGAGGATGGCTGACTTGTTCATGTCTGGTGAAGCCACAGCCTCCAGCAAACACATCTTGTAGCCAGATTGGGTCACATGTTCATTCCAACACCAATTGCTGGCAAAGGGGATGAGAAAACCTTATGACTGAACAGGCCGCTTTAAAAACTAAGGTCAATTCCCCAATTCTCCAAATGCATTTTACTCCTCCGTGGACGAGGATGGATCGGGTATTTGGGAGACACAGCAACGTGTGCAACAAATACCCAGATGGCCCCGCTGTGCTTTGGCGATCAGGCCGCACTGCCCGCGGCAGCGTTTCCTCTAGGAGACCCCAGGAGACACCCTGAGAAGGGCCTTCCTTTCAAACCCAGGCCACATCAGGCATCTCAGCTCTTCCTTTTTTTTTCGTCTTGTTTTCAAGTCAGGGGGAATTAGTTCGGCAAATCCACCTGACAAACAATTCCAAGAATCAGAGATTTATCAGCAAGGCCGAATCACCATCTTCTCACTTGAGGCCTCTCGACACAGGCAAGGTCCCCTGGGTGTGATGAGAGCCGGTCCATGGCTGCCGAGTGAGGGGTGCGCAGAGGAAGCGGGAAAGACGCCTTTGTGATAGCCCAGAGCCGAGTGTCATTGTGGAGGCAATCACCACCTGCTGCGAATAATTTGCTCCCCGACTAGGGGCCATGAGACGTTCCTGGAATCAGTGTGATGTGAGGATGCCTGCAACAGGGTGAGTAAAGCCGGCAGGAATTCAGCCGCCGAATGGAAGCACAGCGCAGCGCCAGCTCTGGATTGCAGCCCTCAGCTCTGGTTTCCCCCTTTCTCATCGAGGAGTAAAGCAGGGAAAAGATTCATTGTTAGATGAGAATGCATTTTCCTCGCCCCAGTTTGTCTTCAAAACTCTGCCGTCCGTGTGAATTCAACTTTAGGTCAACCCAGCTGACCAAGCTACAAAGCTCCTTAGTTTATTAGATTAACCACGCCACACGTTTTGGATTTTTGTAGACTTATTTGACTCCTTCGACAGTAATCATTTCCCATAGTTCCCATTCAACTTCTTTTAACTCAGAATAGGAGAGAGTGAAATAAGATGGAACATTGCATACCACTTCCCTATCTTGTCTCTCTTCTTCTTGTTATGAGTGTTCAAGAGTTTAAGTACCAAAGAGGAAAGACACCTTAATATAAATAGATAAATGGTATTTTAACGCTTTCCATGTGCCATGTTCTGTTAGAACTGAGAACTTTTAGGAGTTGATTTTATATATTCATATATAATACATATATAAACTATAATCACATATATATTAAGTGATATATATATATATCATTTAATCCTCACAACCGTATGATATAAACAGAATTTTTTTTTTTATAATGATGATGATTCTAGTTTTGACAATTAATGTATTATTTATTTATTTATTTATTTTTGGCTGTGTTGGGTCCTCGTTTCTATGCGAGGGCTTTCTCTAGTTGTGGCAAGCGGGGTCCACTCTTCATCGCGATGCACGGGCCTCTCACTATCGCGGCCTCTCTTGTTGCGGAGCGAAGGCTCCAGACGCGCAGGCTCAGTAGTTGTGGTGCATGTGCTTAGCTGCTCCACAGCATGTGGGATCTTCCCAGACCAGGGCTCGAATCTGTTTCCCCTGCATTGGCAGGCAGATTTTCAACCACTGCACCACTAGGGAAGCCCTAAACATAATTCTTACATTTTTAATATCCCTCATTTACTGATGAGGAAACCTGGGACAGAGAGGTGACTTTTCTTGCCCATCCCAGGCTAGAAAGTGACAGAGACGGGAAGCAGCCCCATGGGGCCTGGTCTCCGAGCCCGTGCTCTCAGAACAACATGACACTGTGCCATCGTTTTGGCCTTCAGCAGTCAACTTCTGTCACTTCTCCCAGGAGTGCTGGCTTCATGCGGTTGGCCGCATCACCCCAAATGCTTCCACCCATCCTCCCTCCATCCCTGCGTCCCGCCAGCTGCCCAGCAGTTCTCGCTGAGCACCTCCTCTTGCGAGACCATCTGCTAGGCATGGTCTAGCAGATGGATACAGGTAAACGAGACAGGGCTCTTATGAACCTTGTATTCCCCTGGCCAACCGAATGCCACCCTTCTTTCAACGTGCATTAAGACTCCTCTTCCCCAACTGAAACATTCCCAGTTCTCATAACACTCTTCCATCCTTGCTAAGGGCATGCTTGGGTTAAAGTACTGTTTTCTGTACCCTGAAGGCACCCAGAGAATACTCACGGTCCATGGAAAAATTAAATCTGTGATTAGATGAATAGCAAGATCTTCATTCTGAGAATGTCTAGTAGGTATGTCTAAAAATGTTCTATGGCAAAATGCATCAGGTTGAGGAATTCCACACAATCTTTTATCATCTTGATGAGGCAGAGATTTTGCACATTCATCACGTGAGTTTTCATTTCCTTTAAAATATATTCCTTATGACAGAATTGAGATATACAGTACAATAAAAATGACGGTGACACATCAGTCCGCAGTCTCACAGCATTAGTTTGACCTTATGTTCATCTCTCCGTGTGTCAGATAGGATTATTTGACAGGTTATTGCAAAGCACCTGTGGATACCTGGAAATGGGACACGAGAGCCTGAGGAGTCTGATTGTAATATTGAAGAAAATGTTCATGTCCTGAGGTCATTCCTCAAGCCTGTATTATTCTGCCCACCCTTTACCATCTTGGCCTCTTTTCCTGCCACCATCCTGCCTACTCCTTCCCTCCACTATTGTTTCATGCCTCTGTGACCTTGCTCAGCTTCTCCTTGCCTCCAGGCCCAGCCCTTCACCTGGTCAAGTTTGTTTGTTTGTTTGTTTGTTTTTGCGGTACTCGAGCTGCGCAGGCTCATCGGCCATGACTCACGGGCCCAGCCGCTCCGCGGCATGTGGGATCTTCCCGGACCAGGGCACGAACCCGTGTCCCCTGCGTCGGCAGGCGGACTCTCAACCGCTGTGCCACCAGGGAAGCCCCACCTGGCCTATTTTTAAATTATCCTTCCACACTCAGCTCAAGTCTTCACTGACCCCAAGGTTAATCTAGATGCTTCTCTTCTATGGCCCCTTAGCACTCCACGTTCTATTTTAGTGATTCTCTTACTGTCCTGTGGAGCCGCTCCACTATTCAATGAGATTCCTGACACCAAGGACCTCGGACCTCATCCTTTTCACCTCTGCATCTTTGATTCCTGACAGATGCTCAGCAGATGCTTCTTGATTATGAAAAGGGTCCCTGAGAAGCTCTCTCCCAGAATCAGGCTCACAGCCCTAGAATAGGACAAGCCTGCAGAAATGAGAACCACGGAGATTAAAATTCTCCGTAATTGGGTTCAAGAGAAACTCTCTTCGCATCATCTAAATATCGGTAACACAACTCTTCCCTCTTAGAACCCCTAGGCAGAGATGTTGTTTCTGGCATCCATTTCTTCTTCTCCATCACCTTCTAACATGCAAACAGGCACCAGCACTCACTGTTGAAATGTCTGTACGTGGACCTTCAATGTCACACCTAGGACAGGCCCTGTCCCTAGAAATATTCTCCAGGTTTCTAGAACCTCACGACAAACCTGATCACATTACCCAAAGTATGTTTTTTTATTCCTTCTTTTTCTTACCCTTTGCACAACTATCCTATCCCTCTAGACTCTGGGTTTTCTTTCTTAATACTATTTTAAACAACCTTTTAATTTTAGAACAGTTTTAAACTTACAGAAAACTTATGAAGATAATAGAGAGTCCTCATATAGCCCCCCCACACCCCAAATGACTTATTTTTAATCTCTTACGTTACATGGAATATTTGTCACCATTACATGGTATATTTGTCACAATTAATGGACCAATACTGATACATCATTATTAACTGAAGTCCATACTTCATTCAGATTTCCTTAGTCTTCTTTTAACATAATGCCCTTTTCCTGTGACCCGGACAGGACCCCATGCTGCACTTAGTCATCATGCCTCCCTATGCTCCTCTTGGTGGGACATTTTCTCACGCTTATTTTTGTGTTGTTTTGTTTTCTTTTTGATGACCTTGAAAGTTTTGAGGAATACTAGTCCGGTATTTTGTAAAATTTGTTGTTTTTTCATGACCGTGGGTTTGGGGGAAGAAGGCCACAGAAGTAAAACGCCATTGTCATCCCATGACATCAAGGGTACATACTATCAACATGACTTCTCACTGATGATGCTAAATTTGGTCACCTGACTGAGGCAGTGTTTGTCAGGTTTCTCTATTGTGAAATGATGCCCCCCTCCCACACAATTCCATCAAGGTAGAAGAAAGTTACTATGTGCAGTGCACACTTAAGGAGTGGAAAGTTATGATCCACTTCTTTGAAGGTGGAGTATTAATATATATATATTTGGAATTCATATTTATGTCAGTATGAACCAATGGATATTTATTTTATGCTTTGGCTTATAATTCAATACTACTTAATTTTGTTTGCTCAAATTTTTCCAGATTTGGCCACTGGGAGCTCTTTCTATTGGCTCTTGTGTCCCTTTGACATATCTCCAATATGTTTGGATTTTTTGAGTACTTCCTTACATTCTGACACTAAAAAAAAATACTCTAGGTTCATCTTGCATATTTCTTGCCCTAGGCTCAAACGATTTTTCCAAGGAGTTCTGATCTGTTTACCCCTTCTTTCCTCCCTTCCTTCCTTCTTTTCCTTCCTTCCTTCCTTCCTTCCTTCTTTCTTTTCTTCCTTCCTTCCTTCCGTCCTTCCTTCCTTTCCTTCCTCCCTCCCTGCCTTCCTTCCTTCCTTCCTTCCTCCCTTCCTTCCTTCTTTCCTTTCCTTCCTCCCTTCCTTCCTTCCTTCCTTCCTTCTTTCTTTTCTTCCTTCCTTCCTTCGTTCCTTCCTAATGGTATTAGGAACAAAGATGTTGGCACTAGGTGCAATTCTTGTTTTTAATAGTTAAAACTCCTGCAACACATTAATTTACTTTGCAGATTAATTTGTTCTCAACTTTATAAGGGATCTTCGCTTTCTCTGGCCCTCATTCTGCTCAGTTTCATGTAGAACCTAGAAAGTTCAGTGATCCCTACTTGGACAGTAGAATTCTGGCCACACGTATTTTTGGTTGGGATGCTCTTGTTGCAATTCAGACATCAATCAGATTTTGAATACATTTTCTAACATATGAGGATGTCAGGTAATGTGACCAACTCATTAACTTTTCTATGTTCTGGATTTCTGGTCATTCTAAGGTTAGGAAGTTATGTAACCGTCTTGTAATCCAAGGGGACATTTTTGTGGGATCTTAAACTTCGTATCTTCTGAAGCACTAACATCTCTTCTTTCCTCTCTGGACCTGACCCTGGTAATACATTTCACTGTGAATACATAAGCCAGGTACACAGAGACACCAGTTGTATCAATTATACAAAAGAAATCTGTTAGCCTGAGAGGTTTGCAACAACCTGAAAAACAGACGTGAAAGGAAGGCGTAGGCACAGCCTACATTTTAAAGTCATTAACTGTTGTTTATCCCAACACACTGTTTCAGAGACACCACTGGTTTAAAGGAGGTTCGAACAATCATTTGGAACATATTTTTTTTCTGTCAGTTTACACAAACTGCAATACGTCATATAAATGCTTTTCTCAAAGTGATTGAAAGCATGATTTACATCAAACCTATAAGTTGCTTTATGATAGAGATGTTCCTGGGTTATTGGTGACGTATTCCTGAGTTCTGAGCATGGGCTGTTTACCCAGCGTGTGCCAACACTGTCTCAGAGCACTGGTGAGCTCATACGTTCAGGTTAATTTAAATGGAATGAGTGGGGAGGTCATGATCTAAATCCAATCAGCAGGCTGGTGGGAGTTCAGTGACTGTTCTGACACATGGCATTTAGAGCCCAGAGAAAA
The DNA here is from genome assembly GCF_949987515.2 of Delphinus delphis. Taxonomy (NCBI): domain Eukaryota; kingdom Metazoa; phylum Chordata; class Mammalia; order Artiodactyla; family Delphinidae; genus Delphinus; species Delphinus delphis. The sequence continues at coordinate 143,984,678 of NC_082685.1, read as the reverse complement.
TATAGCAATTTCTGGTCTGGTTTCTGTTATTCTCTAGCCCTGTAAGCACTGGGTAAACACAGCATAACAAACTTGAAGCAAAACAGATCAAATAAATTGTATATGGCTATTGCATTGAAAAGCAACTCTGTAGGAGGTCTGTCTAAATACTGAAGGAAGTAAATCACATTCGTGGACCGTCCTGACCTCCCCTTTTAATTCTTGGTGGTGCATTTCTTAAGTATGAAACCCAGTTTAATAGATGACTGTGTTGTTTAATAGACTATAAGCATTTTGTCAAGGCTTGAGAGTTATTTTCAAAGTAAGGAAGATTGAATTTTGAAGCCAAGTGAGTTTGTTTCTCTTTTTCTATCTGGTTTTTAGTATGCTCAGGCAGGGGTACTTTGGGATGACTTATAAAAATGGAAGAAATCCATGCCAGCCTTAAGAAGTGTACCATGATGCATCAACACAAATTGAGAGAAAGAGGAAAAAGAGACAGAGATCATAAACTACAAAGCACTGTTCATTGTGTGTCAATTACTCTAGCTAGTATCAGTTTATCTTGGGTTAATTTCATACTCCTGCATTACTCACAGGTTAACTAGAACAGTGTTTGTTAAACTTGGCTGCACATTAAAATCACCAGAAAAGCTTTTAGAAATCCTGATGCACAGGTCATGCTTAAGACCAATTAAAGCCCAATATGTAGGGCGTGGGACCCAGGCATAAATCTTGGATTTCTGTAACACCTTACTGAGAGACCCGAATGGACTTTTCGGCCAACTCAATATTTATTAAAGCCCCCAGATAATTCTGTTGTGCAGCCAGCAGTGAGAATCACTGCTCTATAGGCAAAAACCTAATTCAAATATCTTTCTAGGTTAAATGGGAACCGGCTATATGTCCATAAACTTCTAATCATGCAGACCGAATTATTACAATTAATGGACCTTGTAAGGTTTAAATTAGCCTCCATCTTAGCTAGTTCCGTTTTTTCTACCTTATCAACAGTGCCTGTTTTCCTTCAGAGTTTTCTGTCTTTTCATGTTTCAAAGCAAGTTCAAATGTTTCCTTACATTCCTTGAAAGACAGTTTCCCCAAAATACATTTTTCTCTTGAATTATTTAAATGGTCCACTTAATTACCCCTTCTTTAAAGAATCTTCTAGAAAATCTGAGAAAAATCTATACATGATAGACACTTCATTCATCTTCCTCCTTGTTTCAATACTATGGACATACACATACAGATCTTGTAAGAGCTTTCCATGTTACTCATTGAAATGTTTCCCAAAGAATGAGATTGAACCCGATTTCATAGAAATCTTGTAAGGTGCAGATCTTTGGATCCCACCTCAGACTCACAGAATCAGAATCTCTGGGAGCGGGGCCTAGAAATCACGACTCATAAGCATCCCAGTGGTGTTTTCTAAAGCGCACTACAGTTGGAGAACTACTGTCTGTAGGCTTTCTTGCAATGTGCTACCATCTTTGTCATAACCTCTCAGAATCCAGGAACAAGGTCTGTTCCTAATAACATTACTTACTAAAGGATTAGCTTTTTCTCAGCTATTTACTGTTTTTTAAAGATATTAATTTATCAAGCCCCAAAGTGTATTCCATCCAGGAAGTTTTCACAGAGGGAGATAGATTCACATTGTGTGTTAGTGTATAGATGGACCAATATTGAAATGATGAATGTTAAGACAGATAAAATAAAATTGGAACACCTGGAAAATCATTCATAGTAAACCGTTAGGGGTTGACTTCATGGGCAGGGGCCAGAAGCAGAAAATAGCCAGTTAAATTTGGATGGAGGACATTGGAAGAGCCTGGGAGTAAATGCTTATTCTTATGCCATCATAAAGGAAATGAGGGCAAGCTGGAGAAATCTTCTGTGAATTGTATAATATTGCATATTCTGCAAAGCCATGTTAGAATTAACTAAAGCAGGGGGAAAAGTCCAGAAGCACATAGCTAAGGGCAAAAATGAACCTTCTAAAAAATAAAAACAAGTACACTTTGTTGACCAAGTAAAACAGCACGACTGCTATGGTGTTTAATGGCTTTTAGAATATGTTATTTGTTGTGTATGTAAATGTGTGTTTTAAATCATGCAAATACATTTTGTGGTCTGGGGTTAAAAATAAAGTAGGTAGCCAACTTTAAAATGAAGTGAAGCACATGCTAAAGAGTAAACTCGGGTTACAAAGAAGACGTAAAGCATAACCATGGAAACGGTGATAAAGAAACATGGAAATGTCACATGTGAAAGAAAAATTTGTTAGCAAATAAAATAAAGAACTTTTATGTGCCCGAGACTGAAATAAATTTTCATTGAAACTTCAGATTGTCTTTCACAGTTTTTTGAAAGTTGAGCTTAAAAAAGAAGCAGAATATGGGCAACATGGTTCCAAAAGCTGACATGTAATACAAATAAGTTCCCCAGAAGAAAAGAATAACCTAACAGATAGCCTGTATTTGGGAAGTCCTGAAGCTTGCAAGGCTCATAAGCAAGAAAAAAATTCTAATAATTACTGTGTGCATTTAGTAAGAACAAGATATTTTCACAATTCTAAGAGGTAGTAAATTCGATATTCAGGGACCCTCAGCTGAACATACTGTTAAAATAAATAATGAATCATTAATGAAAACTAACAGCACCTTTATTAAAACAGACAATGAATTATTAATGATAGCTAAATATCTCCAGAGAAAAAGGAAAGACTAACTAATGGGAAGTAGTCTGTTGCATGAAGGAAAGTGATCATTTAGAAAAGTTTATTATTCAAGTGATTTTGGAACAGTCCCAAGTCCAAATGTAACTTTGAATAGTTTGCTTTATGGACCTGAACAAAATAGAAAAGCAGGATAAAAAGGAAGCATGTTCAGACAATAGATGTTAAAAATCAGGATTGAAAAACAAACACACTTTGTAGGTGGGTTTAAAACACAGTACAAAAAACAAAACAAACAAAAAAAACACAGTACAAAGTTGTCACAAGTTTACATGATTCTCTCCTCCAAATATATTAAGGAGAATTTCTTAGTGTTAATGTAGATCAAAGATGTTCAAAATCAACATCAGAAATGCTCAGAATATGCTGGAAAGACACACAAGACACCAGTAAAGTGTTTTTCCTGGAGAGAAGAACTAC